>NC_089840.1:271163590-271398590 GCF_035609145.1 Eleutherodactylus coqui | reverse complement strand
CGCATATACGCTGAGGTCACCATGCCATTGCCCCTTTCCTCGCTATTGCCCCTTTCCTCGCCCTTTCCCTCGCAGGCTCACCTCTGCTCTCCCATTGCAAAGAAAGAGCGTGGAGGAGAGCAGAGGTGAGCCTGCACGGGGGAAGGAGAGCAAAGGTGAGCCTGCACGGGGGCGGGAGGAGAGCAGAGGTGAGCCTGCACGGGGGAAGGAGAGCAGAGGTGAGCCTGCACGGGGGGAGGGGAGCAGAGGTGAGCCTGCACGGGGGAAGGAGAGCAGAGGGAGGAAGTTTAGCAGCCATGCAGCTAAACTCCCTCCCACCTCCGGCCGCTGTCGTGGACTCCCATAGGAGCCCATGCAGCGGCTGACATGTTCCAGCCCAAAAGATGGTTCCAGGACTATCTTTTGGGCCAGACGGTGCTATATTGGAATCCAATCAGATGGTAGCATACATTGGGAGATTGTGAAAACGGCGAGGCAGTATTCGCTCGTGGGAAAGAAGCCTAAGGGCTAATGCCCACGGCCAGATTTCTGTTGCGTGAAATGCATTGAACCTAATAGCTCAAGGTTGACACTGCGGAATTCCACCGCGGAATTCCGCAGTGTTAAAGGGACCGCGACATACTTCAATTGCTGCAGAAAAATGCGCGTCCGGCTTCCATTGTAGTCAAGCCACCCGTCATGCAAAACGCCACCACCCACCACGTTATCCCCCACTGCTGGCACGTCATGCGCGCCGGATCATCAGATAGGACTCGTACGGCAGATCTGGAAAGGTAAGTATGGGTTCGTAAGGGGCGCCGTGACGGACTACGCTGCGATATTCTGCTGGGAGTGTCTGTCACGGCTGTGGGCATGAGGCCGAAGGAAATGGGGAGGCTAGGGGCTAGATCTTGTGTAATCGGAAATTGGCTGTCGTTACCCCTATAGATGCGGGGGCGCAGCTGCACTCGGGCCCTGAGATGTTAGCTGCGCCAGGACCCTGAGATGTTTGCTGTACCCGGGCCCTGAGATGTTAGCTGCACCCAGGCCCTGAAATTTAAGCAGCAGGCGGGCCCTGAGATGTTAGCTGCACCTGGCCCCTGAGATGTTAGCTGCACCTGGCCCCTGAGATGTTAGCTGCACCTGGCCCCTGAGATGTTAGCTGCACCTGGGCCCTGAGATATCTGCTGCACCCGGGCCCTGAGATGTCAGCTGCACCCGGGCCCTGAGATGTTAGCTGCACCCGGGCCCCTGAGATGTTAGCTGCCCCCGGGCCCCTGAGATATCAGCTGCCCCCGGGCCCTGAGATGTTAGCTGCCCCCGGGCCCTGAGATATTAGCTGCCCCCGGGCCCTGAGATGTTAGCTGCACCCGGGCCCCTGAGATGTTAGCTGCACCCGGGCCCCTGAGATGTTAGCTGCACCCGGGCCCCTGAGATGTTAGCTGCACCCGGGCCCCTGAGATGTTAGCTGCACCCGGGCCCCTGAGATGTTAGCTGCACCCGGGCCCTGAGATGTTAGCTGCACCCGGGCCCTGAGATGTTAGCTGCACCCGGGCCCTGAGATGTTAGCTGCACCCGGGCCCTGAGATGTTAGCTGCACCCGGGCCCTGAGATGTTAGCTGCACCCGGGCCCCTGAGATGTTAGCTGCCCCCGGGCCCTGAGATGTTAGCTGCCCCCGGACCCTAAGATGTTAGCTGCACCCGGGCCCTGAGATGTTAGCTGCACCCGGGCCCTGAGATGTTAGCTGCACCCGGGCCCTGAGATGTTAGCTGCACCCGGGCCCTGAGATGTTAGCTGCCCCCGGGCCCTGAGATGTTAGCTGCCCCCGGGCCCTGAGATGTTAGCTGCCCCCGGGCCCTGAGATGTTAGCTGCCCCCGGGCCCTGAGATGTTAGCTGCCCCCGGGCCCTGAGATGTTAGCTGCCCCCGGGCCCTGAGATGTTAGCTGCCCCCGGGCCCTGAGATGTCAGCTGCACCCGGGCCCTGAGATGTTAGCTGCACCCGGCCCCTGAGATGTCAGCTGTCCCCAGGCCCTGAGATGTTAGCTGCACGCGTGCCCTGAGATGTTAGCTGTCCCCGGGCCCTGAGATGTCAGCTGCACCCGGGCCCTGAGATGTCAGCTGCCCCCAGGCCCTGAGATGTTAGCTGCACGCGGGCCCTGAGATGTTAGCTGCACGCGGGCCCTGAGATGTTAGCTGTACCCGGGCCCTGAGATGTTAGCTGCCCCCGGGCCCTGAGATGTTAGCTGCCCCCGGGCCCTGAGATGTTAGCTGCCCCCGGGCCCTGAGATGCTAGCTGCACCCGGGCCCTGAGATGTTAGCTGCCCCTGGGCCCTGAGATGTTAGCTGCACCCGGGCCCTGAGATGTTAGCTGCACCCGGGCCCCTGAGATGTTAGC
This sequence comes from Eleutherodactylus coqui, assembly GCF_035609145.1. Classification (NCBI taxonomy): domain Eukaryota; kingdom Metazoa; phylum Chordata; class Amphibia; order Anura; family Eleutherodactylidae; genus Eleutherodactylus; species Eleutherodactylus coqui. The sequence goes on along the minus strand of NC_089840.1, from coordinate 271,396,214 downwards.
TGCACCCGGGCCCCTGAGATGTTAGCTGCACCCGGGCCCCTGAGATGATAGCTGCACCCGGGCCCCTGAGATGTTAGCTGCACCCGGGCCCCTGAGATGTTAGCTGCACCCGGGCCCCTGAGATGTTAGCTGCACCCGGGCCCCTGAGATGTTAGCTGCACCCGGGCCCTGAGATGTTAGCTGCACCCGGGCCCTGAGATGTTAGCTGCACCCGGGCCCTGAGATGTTAGCTGCACCCGGGCCCTGAGATGTTAGCTGCACCCGGGCCCTGAGATGTCAGCTGCACCCGGACCCTGAGATGTTAGCTGCACCCGGGCCCTGAGATGTCAGTTGCACCCGGGCCCTGAGATGTTAGCTGCCCCCGGGCCCTGAGATGTCAGCTGCCCCCAGGCCCTGAGATGTTAGCTGCACGCGGGCCCTGAGATGTTTGCTGTACCCGGGCCCTGAGATGTCAGCTGCCCCCAGGCCCTGAGATGTTAGCTGCACGCGGGCCCTGAGATGTTAGCTGTACCCGGGCCCTGAGATGTTAGCTGCCCCCGGGCCCTGAGATGTTAGCTGCCCCCGGGCCCTGAGATGTTAGCTGCCCCCGGGCCCTGAGATGTTAGCTGCCCCCGGGCCCTGAGATGTTAGCTGCCCCCGGGCCCTGAGATGTCAGCTGCACCCGGGCCCTGAGATGTTAGCTGCACCCGGCCCCTGAGATGTCAGCTGTCCCCAGGCCCTGAGATGTTAGCTGCCCCCGGGCCCTGAGATGTCAGCTGCACCCGGGCCCTGAGATGTTAGCTGCACCCGGCCCCTGAGATGTCAGCTGTCCCCAGGCCCTGAGATGTTAGCTGCACGCGTGCCCTGAGATGTTAGCTGTACCCGGGCCCTGAGATGTCAGCTGCCCCCAGGCCCTGAGATGTTAGCTGCACCCAGGCCCTGAGATGTTAGCTGCACGCGGGCCCTGAGATGTTAGCTGCACGCGGGCCCTGAGATGTTAGCTGTACCCGGGCCGTGAGATGTTAGCTGCCCCCGGGCCCTGAGATGTTAGCTGCCCCCGGGCCCTGAGATGTTAGCTGCCCCCGGGCCCTGAGATGTTAGCTGCCCCCGGGCCCTGAGATGTTAGCTGCCCCCGGGCCCTGAGATGTTAGCTGCACCCGGGCCCTGAGATGTTAGCTGCCCCTGGGCCCTGAGATGTTAGCTGCCCCTGGGCCCTGAGATGTTAGCTGCACCCGGGCCCTGAGATGTTAGCTGCACCCGGGCCCTGAGATGTTAGCTGCACCCGGGCCCCTGAGATGTTAGCTGCACCCGGGCCCCTGAGATGTTAGCTGCACCCGGGCCCCTGAGATGTTAGCTGCACCCGGGCCCCTGAGATGTTAGCTGCACCCGGGCCCCTGAGATGTTAGCTGCACCCGGGCCCCTGAGATGTTAGCTGCACCCGGGCCCCTGAGATGTTAGCTGCACCCGGGCCCCTGAGATGTTAGCTGCACCCGGGCCCTGAGATGTTAGCTGCACCCGGGCCCTGAGATGTTAGCTGCACCCGGGCCCTGAGATGTTAGCTGCACCCGGGCCCTGAGATGTTAGCTGCACCCGGGCCCTGAGATGTCAGCTGCACCCGGACCCTGAGATGTTAGCTGCACCCGGGCCCTGAGATGTCAGTTGCACCCGGGCCCTGAGATGTTAGCTGCCCCCGGGCCCTGAGATGTTAGCTGCCCCCGGGCCCTGAGATGTTAGCTGCACCCGGGCCCTGAGATGTTAGCTGCCCCTGGGCCCTGAGATGTTAGCTGCCCCTGGGCCCTGAGATGTTAGCTGCACCCGGGCCCTGAGATGTTAGCTGCACCCGGGCCCTGAGATGTTAGCTGCACCCGGGCCCCTGAGATGTTAGCTGCACCCGGGCCCCTGAGATGTTAGCTGCACCCGGGCCCCTGAGATGTTAGCTGCACCCGGGCCCCTGAGATGTTAGCTGCACCCGGGCCCCTGAGATGTTAGCTGCACCCGGGCCCCTGAGATGTTAGCTGCACCCGGGCCCCTGAGATGTTAGCTGCACCCGGGCCCCTGAGATGTTAGCTGCACCCGGGCCCTGAGATGTTAGCTGCACCCGGGCCCTGAGATGTTAGCTGCACCCGGGCCCTGAGATGTTAGCTGCACCCGGGCCCTGAGATGTTAGCTGCACCCGGGCCCTGAGATGTCAGCTGCACCCGGACCCTGAGATGTTAGCTGCACCCGGGCCCTGAGATGTCAGTTGCACCCGGGCCCTGAGATGTTACCTGCCCCCGGGCCCTAAGATGTTTGCTGTACCCGGGCCCTGAGATGTCAGCTGCCCCCAGGCCCTGAGATGTTAGCTGCACGCGGGCCCTGAGATGTTAGCTGTACCCGGGCCCTGAGATGTTAGCTGCCCCCGGGCCCTGAGAGATGTTAGCTACCCCCGGGCCCTGAGATGTTAGCTACCCCCGGGCGCTGAGATGTTAGCTGCACCCGGGCCCTGAGATGTTAGCTGTACCCGGGCCCTGAGATGGTAGCTGCCCCCGCGCCTTGAGATGTTAGCTGCACCCGGGCCCTGAGATGTTAGCTGCACCCGGGCCCTGAGATGTTAGCTGCCCCCGGGCCCTGAGATGTTAGCTGCACCCGGGCCCTGAGATGTTAGCTGCCCCCGGGCCCTGAGATGTTAGCTGCCCCCGGGCACTGAGATGTCAGCTGCACCCGGGCCCTGAGATGTCAGCTGCACGCGGGCCCTGAGATGTTAGCTGTACCCGGGCCCTGAGATGTTAGCTGCCCCCGGGCCCTGAGAGATCTGCTGCTCCCGGGCCCTGAGATGTTAGCTGCCCCCGGGCCCTGAGAGATCTGCTGCTCCCGGGCCCTGAGATGTTAGCTGCCCCCGGGCCCTGAGATGTTAGCTGCCCCCGGGCCCTGAGATGTTAGCTGTACCCGGGCCCTGAGATGTTAGCTGTACCCGGGCCCTGAGATGTTAGCTGCCCCCGGGCCCTGAGATGTTAGCTGCCCCCGGGCCCTGAGATGTTAGCTGCCCCCGGGCCCTGAGATGTTAGCTGCCCCCGGGCCCTGAGATGTTAGCTGCCCCCGGGCCCTGAGATGTTAGCTGCCCCCGGGCCCTGAGATGTTAGCTGCACCCGGGCCCTGAGATGTTAGCTGCCCCTGGGCCCTGAGATGTTAGCTGCCCCTGGGCCCTGAGATGTTAGCTGCACCCGGGCCCTGAGATGTTAGCTGCACCCGGGCCCTGAGATGTTAGCTGCACCCGGGCCCCTGAGATGTTAGCTGCACCCGGGCCCCTGAGATGTTAGCTGCACCCGGGCCCCTGAGATGTTAGCTGCACCCGGGCCCCTGAGATGTTAGCTGCACCCGGGCCCCTGAGATGTTAGCTGCACCCGGGCCCCTGAGATGTTAGCTGCACCCGGGCCCCTGAGATGTTAGCTGCACCCGGGCCCCTGAGATGTTAGCTGCACCCGGGCCCTGAGATGTTAGCTGCACCCGGGCCCTGAGATGTTAGCTGCACCCGGGCCCTGAGATGTTAGCTGCACCCGGGCCCTGAGATGTTAGCTGCACCCGGGCCCTGAGATGTCAGCTGCACCCGGACCCTGAGATGTTAGCTGCACCCGGGCCCTGAGATGTCAGTTGCACCCGGGCCCTGAGATGTTAGCTGCCCCCGGGCCCTGAGATGTTAGCTGCCCCCGGGCCCTGAGATGTTAGCTGCACCCGGGCCCTGAGATGTTAGCTGCCCCTGGGCCCTGAGATGTTAGCTGCCCCTGGGCCCTGAGATGTTAGCTGCACCCGGGCCCTGAGATGTTAGCTGCACCCGGGCCCTGAGATGTTAGCTGCACCCGGGCCCCTGAGATGTTAGCTGCACCCGGGCCCCTGAGATGTTAGCTGCACCCGGGCCCCTGAGATGTTAGCTGCACCCGGGCCCCTGAGATGTTAGCTGCACCCGGGCCCCTGAGATGTTAGCTGCACCCGGGCCCCTGAGATGTTAGCTGCACCCGGGCCCCTGAGATGTTAGCTGCACCCGGGCCCCTGAGATGTTAGCTGCACCCGGGCCCTGAGATGTTAGCTGCACCCGGGCCCTGAGATGTTAGCTGCACCCGGGCCCTGAGATGTTAGCTGCACCCGGGCCCTGAGATGTTAGCTGCACCCGGGCCCTGAGATGTCAGCTGCACCCGGACCCTGAGATGTTAGCTGCACCCGGGCCCTGAGATGTCAGTTGCACCCGGGCCCTGAGATGTTACCTGCCCCCGGGCCCTAAGATGTTTGCTGTACCCGGGCCCTGAGATGTCAGCTGCCCCCAGGCCCTGAGATGTTAGCTGCACGCGGGCCCTGAGATGTTAGCTGTACCCGGGCCCTGAGATGTTAGCTGCCCCCGGGCCCTGAGAGATGTTAGCTACCCCCGGGCCCTGAGATGTTAGCTACCCCCGGGCGCTGAGATGTTAGCTGCACCCGGGCCCTGAGATGTTAGCTGTACCCGGGCCCTGAGATGGTAGCTGCCCCCGCGCCTTGAGATGTTAGCTGCACCCGGGCCCTGAGATGTTAGCTGCACCCGGGCCCTGAGATGTTAGCTGCCCCCGGGCCCTGAGATGTTAGCTGCACCCGGGCCCTGAGATGTTAGCTGCCCCCGGGCCCTGAGATGTTAGCTGCCCCCGGGCACTGAGATGTCAGCTGCACCCGGGCCCTGAGATGTCAGCTGCACGCGGGCCCTGAGATGTTAGCTGTACCCGGGCCCTGAGATGTTAGCTGCCCCCGGGCCCTGAGAGATCTGCTGCTCCCGGGCCCTGAGATGTTAGCTGCCCCCGGGCCCTGAGAGATCTGCTGCTCCCGGGCCCTGAGATGTTAGCTGCCCCCGGGCCCTGAGATGTTAGCTGCCCCCGGGCCCTGAGATGTTAGCTGTACCCGGGCCCTGAGATGTTAGCTGTACCCGGGCCCTGAGATGTTAGCTGCCCCCGGGCCCTGAGATGTTAGCTGTACCCGGGCCCTGAGATGTTAGCTGCACCCGGGCTCTGAGATGTTAGCTGCCCCTGAGCCCTGAGATGTTAGCTGTCCCCGGGCCCTGAGATGTTAGCTGCCCCCGGGCCCTGAGATGTTAGCTGCCCCCGGGCCCTGAGATGTTAGCTGCTCCCGGGCCCTGAGATGTTAGCTGCCCCCGAGCCCTGAGATGTTAGCTGCCCCCGGGCCCTGAGATGTTAGCTGCCCCCGGGCCCTGAGATGTTAGCTGTACCCGGGCCCTGAGATGTTAGCTGCACCCGGGCCCCTGAGATGTTAGCTGCACCCGGGCCCCTGAGATGTTAGCTGCACCCGGGCCCCTGAGATGTTAGCTGCACCCGGGCCCCTGAGATGTTAGCTGCACCCGGGCCCCTGAGATGTTAACTGCACCCGGGCCCCTGAGATGTTAGCTGCACCCGGGCCCCTGAGATGTTAGCTGCACCCGGGCCCTGAGATGTTAGCTGCACCCGGGCCCTGAGATGTTAGCTGCACCCGGGCCCTGAGATGTTAGCTGCACCCGGGCCCTGAGATGTTAGCTGCACCCGGGCCCTGAGATGTTAGCTGCACCCGGGCCCTGAGATGTTAGCTGCACCCGGGCCCTGAGATGTTAGCTGCACCCGGGCCCTGAGATGTTAGCTGCACCCGGGCCCTGAGATGTTAGCTGTCCCCGGACCCTGAGATGTTAGCTGTCCCCGGACCCTGAGATGTTAGCTGCCCCCGGGCCCTGAGATGTCAGCTGCCCCCGGGCCCTGAGATGTTAGCTGCCCCCGGGCCCTGAGATGTTAGCTGCCCCCGGGCCCCTGAGATGTTAGCTGCCCCCGGGCCCTGAGATGTTAGCTTCACCCGGGCCCTGAGATGTTAGCTTTACCCGGGCCCTGAGATGTTAGCTTTATGCGGGCCCTGAGATGTTAGCTTTACCCGGGCCCTGAGATGTTAGCTTTACCCGGGCCCTGAGAGATCTGCTGCTCCCGGGCCCTGAGATGTTAGCTGCCCCCGCGCCCTGAGATGTTAGCTGCCCCCGCGCCCTAAGATGTTAGCTGCCCCCGCGCCCTGAGATGTTAGCTGCACCCGGGCCCTGAGATGTTAGCTGTACCCGGGCCCTGAGATGTTAGCTGTACCTGGCCCCTGAGATGTTAGCTGTACCTGGCCCCTGAGATGTTAGCTGTACCCGGGCCCTGAGATGTTAGCTTTACCCGGGCCCTGAGATGTTAGCTTTACCCGGGCCCTGAGATGTTAGCTTTACCCGGGCCCTGAGATGTTAGCTTTACCCGGGCCCTGAGATGTTAGCTTTACCCGGGCCCTGAGAGATCTGCTGCTCCCGGGCCCTGAGATGTTAGCTGCCCCCGGGCCCTGAGAGATCTGCTGCTCCCGGGCCCTGAGATGTTAGCTGCCCCCGGGCCCTGAGATGTTAGCTGCCCCCGGGCCCTGAGATGTTAGCTGCACCCGGGCCCTGAGATGTTAGCTGCCCCCGGGCCCTGAGATGTTAGCTGCCCCCGGGCCCTGAGATGTTAGCTGCCCCCGGGCCCTGAGATGTTAGCTGTACCCGGGCCCTGAGATGTTAGCTGTACCCGGGCCCAGAGATGTTAGCTGCACCCGGGCCCTGAGATGTTAGCTGTACCCGGGCCCTGATATGTTAGCTGCCCCCGAGCCCTGAGATGTTAGCTGTCCCCGGGCCCTGAGATGTTAACTGCACCCGGGCCCTGAGATGTTAGCTGCACCCGGCCCCTGAGATGTTAGCTGCCCCCGGGCCCTGAGATGTTAGCTGCCCCCGGGCCCTGAGATGTTAGCTGCCCCCGGGCCCTGAGATGTTAGCTGCCCCCGGGCCCTGAGATGTTAGCTGCCCCCGGGCCCTGAGATGTTAGCTGCCCCCGGGCCCTGAGATGTTAGCTGCCCCCGGGCCCTGAGATGTTAGCTGCCCCCGGGCCCAGAGATGTTAGCTGCCCCCGGGCCCTGAGATGTTAGCTGCCCCCGGGCCCTGAGATGTTAGCTGCCCCCGGGCCCTGAGATGTTAGCTGTACCCGGGCCCTGAGATGTTAGCTGTACCCGGGCCCTGAGATGTTAGCTGTACCCGGGCCCTGAGATGTTAGCTGTACCCGGGCCCTGAGATGTTAGCTGCACGCGGGCCCTGAGATGTTAGCTGCACGCGGGCCCTGAGATGTTAGCTGTACCCGGGCCCTGAGATGTTAGCTGTACCCGGGCCCTGAGAGATCTGCTGCCCCCGGGCCCTGAGATGTTAGCTGCCCCCGGGCCCTGAGATGTTAGCTGCCCCCGGGCCCTGAGATGTTAGCTGCCCCCGGGCCCTGAGATGTTAGCTGCCCCCGGGCCCTGAGATGTTAGCTGCCCCCGGGCCCTGAGATGTTAGCTGCCCCCGGGCCCTGAGATGTTAGCTGCCCCCGGGCCCTGAGATGTTAGCTGTACCCGGGCCCTGAGATGTTAGCTGTACCCGGGCCCTGAGATGTTAGCTGTACCCGGGCCCTGAGATGTTAGCTGTACCCGGGCCCTGAGATGTTAGCTGTACCCGGGCCCTGAGATGTTAGCTGCCCCCGGGCCCTGAGATGTTAGCTGTACCTGGCCCCTGAGATGTTAGCTGTACCCGGGCCCTGAGATGTTAGCTTTACCCGGGCCCTGAGATGTTAGCTTTACCCGGGCCCTGAGATGTTAGCTTTACCCGTGCCCTGAGATGTTAGCTGCCCCCGGGCCCTGAGAGATCTGCTGCTCCCGGGCCCTGAGATGTTAGCTGCCCCCGGGCCCTGAGAGATCTGCTGCTCCCGGGCCCTGAGATGTTAGCTGCCCCCGGGCCCTGAGATGTTAGCTGTACCCGGGCCCTGAGATGTTAGCTGCCCCCGGGCCCTGAGATGTTAGCTGCCCCCGGGCCCTGAGATGTTAGCTGCCCCCGGGCCCTGAGATGTTAGCTGTACCCGGGCCCTGAGATGTTAGCTGTACCCGGGCCCTGAGATGTTAGCTGTACCCGGGCCCTGAGATGTTAGCTGTACCCGGGCCCTGAGATGTTAGCTGTACCCGGGCCCTGATATGTTAGCTGTACCCGGGCCCTGATATGTTAGCTGCCCCCGAGCCCTGAGATGTTAGCTGTCCCCGGGCCCTGAGATGTTAACTGCACCCGGGCCCTGAGATGTTAGCTGCACCCGGCCCCTGAGATGTTAGCTGCCCCCGGGCCCTGAGATGTTAGCTGCCCCCGGGCCCTGAGATGTTAGCTGTCCCCGGGCCCTGAGATGTTAGCTGCCCCTGGGCCCTGAGATGTTAGCTGCCCCCGGGCCCTGAGATGTTAGCTGCCCCCGGGCCCTGAGATGTTAGCTGTACCCGGGCCCTGAGATGTTAGCTGCCCCCGGGCCCTGAGATGTTAGCTGCCCCCGGGCCCTGAGATGTTAGCTGCCCCCGGGCCCTGAGATGTTAGCTGCCCCCGGGCCCTGAGATGTTAGCTGTACCCGGGCCCTGAGATGTTGGCTGTACCCGGGCCCTGAGATGTTAGCTGTACCCGGGCCCTGAGATGTTAGCTGTACACGGGCCCTGAGATGTTAGCTGTACCCGGGCCCTGAGATGTTAGCTGCACGCGGGCCCTGAGATGTTAGCTGCACGCGGGCCCTGAGATGTTAGCTGCACGCGGGCCCTGAGATGTTAGCTGTACCCGGGCCCTGAGATGTTAGCTGTACCCGGGCCCTGAGAGATCTGCTGCCCCCGGGCCCTGAGATGTTAGCTGCCCCCGGGCCCTGAGATGTTAGCTGCCCCCGGGCCCTGAGATGTTAGCTGCCCCCGGGCCCTGAGATGTTAGCTGCCCCCGGGCCCTGAGATGTTAGCTGCCCCCGGGCCCTGAGATGTTAGCTGTACCCGGGCCCTGAGATGTTAGCTGTACCCGGGCCCTGAGATGTTAGCTGTACCCGGGCCCTGAGATGTTAGCTGTACCCGGGCCCTGAGATGTTAGCTGTACCCGGGCCCTGAGATGTTAGCTGTACCCGGGCCCTGAGATGTTAGCTGCCCCCGGGCCCTGAGATGTTAGCTGCCCCCGGGCCCTGAGATGTTAGCTGTACCTGGCCCCTGAGATGTTAGCTTTACCCGGGCCCTGAGATGTTAGCTTTACCCGGGCCCTGAGATGTTAGCTTTACCCGGGCCCTGAGATGTTAGCTTTACCCGGGCCCTGAGATGTTAGCTTTACCCGGGCCCTGAGAGATCTGCTGCTCCCGGGCCCTGAGATGTTAGCTGCCCCCGGGCCCTGAGAGATCTGCTGCTCCCGGGCCCTGAGATGTTAGCTGCCCCCGGGCCCTGAGATGTTAGCTGTACCCGGGCCCTGAGATGTTAGCTGCCCCCGGGCCCTGAGATGTTAGCTGCCCCCGGGCCCTGAGATGTTAGCTGCCCCCGGGCCCTGAGATGTTAGCTGTACCCGGGCCCTGAGATGTTAGCTGTACCCGGGCCCTGAGATGTTAGCTGTACCCGGGCCCTGAGATGTTAGCTGTACCCGGGCCCTAAGATGTTAGCTGTATCCGGGCCCTGAGATGTTAGCTGTACCCGGGCCCTGAGATGTTAGCTGTACCCGGGCCCTGAGATGTTAGCTGTACCCGGGCCCTGAGATGTTAGCTGTACCCGGGCCCTGATATGTTAGCTGCCCCCGAGCCCTGAGATGTTAGCTGTCCCCGGGCCCTGAGATGTTAACTGCACCCGGGCCCTGAGATGTTAGCTGCACCCGGGCCCTGAGATGTTAGCTGCACCCGGCCCCTGAGATGTTAGCTGCCCCCGGGCCCTGAGATGTTAGCTGCCCCCGGGCCCTGAGATGTTAGCTGCCCCCGGGCCCTGAGATGTTAGCTGCCCCCGGGCCCTGAGATGTTAGCTGCCCCCGGGCCCTGAGATGTTAGCTGTCCCCGGGCCCTGAGATGTTAGCTGTCCCCGGGCCCTGAGATGTTAGCTGCCCCTGGGCCCTGAGATGTTAGCTGCCCCCGGGCCCTGAGATGTTAGCTGCCCCCGGGCCCTGAGATGTTAGCTGTACCCGGGCCCTGAGATGTTAGCTGCCCCCGGGCCCTGAGATGTTAGCTGTACCCGGGCCCTGAGATGTTAGCTGTACCCGGGCCCTGAGATGTTAGCTGCACGCGGGCCCTGAGATGTTAGCTGCACGCGGGCCCTGAGATGTTAGCTGCACGCGGGCCCTGAGATGTTAGCTGCACGCGGGCCCTGAGATGTTAGCTGTACCCGGGCCCTGAGAGATCTGCTGCCCCCGGGCCCTGAGATGTTAGCTGCCCCCGGGCCCTGAGATGTTAGCTGCCCCCGGGCCCTGAGATGTTAGCTGCCCCCGGGCCCTGAGATGTTAGCTGCCCCCGGGCCCTGAGATGTTAGCTGCCCCCGGGCCCTGAGATGTTAGCTGCACCCGGGCCCTGAGATGTTAGCTGTACCCGGGCCCTGAGATGTTAGCTGTACCCGGGCCCTGAGATGTTAGCTGTACCCGGGCCCTGAGATGTTAGCTGTACCCGGGCCCTGAGATGTTAGCTGTACCCGGGCCCTGAGATGTTAGCTGCCCCTGGGCCCTGAGATGTTAGCTGCACCCGGGCCCTGAGATGTTAGCTGCACCCGGGCCCCTGAGATGTTAGCTGCCCCCGGGCCCCTGAGATATCAGCTGCCCCCGGACCCTGAGATGTTAGCTGCACTCGGGCCCCTGAGATGTTAGCTGCACTCGGGCCCCTGAGATGTTAGCTGTACCCGGGCCCTGAGATGTTAGCTGCACCCGGGCCCTGAGATGTTAGCTGCCCCCGGGCCCTGAGATGTTAGCTGCCCCCGGGCCCTGAGATGTTAGCTGCCCCCGGGCCCTGAGATGTTAGCTGCACCCGGGCCCTGAGATGTTAGCTGTACCCGGGCCCTGAGATGTTAGCTGTACCCGGGCCCTGAGATGTTAGCTGTACCCGGGCCCTGAGATGTTAGCTGTACCCGGGCCCTGAGATGTTAGCTGCCCCTGGGCCCTGAGATGTTAGCTGCACCCGGGCCCTGAGATGTTAGCTGCACCCGGGCCCCTGAGATGTTAGCTGCCCCCGGGCCCCTGAGATATCAGCTGCCCCCGGACCCTGAGATGTTAGCTGCACTCGGGCCCCTGAGATGTTAGCTGCACTCGGGCCCCTGAGATGTTAGCTGTACCCGGGCCCTGAGATGTTAGCTGCACCCGGGCCCTGAGATGTTAGCTGTACCCGGGCCCTGAGATGTTAGCTGCCCCCGCGCCTTGAGATGTTAGCTGTACCCGGGCCCTGAGATGTTAGCTGCACCCGGGCCCTGAGATGTTAGCTGCACCCGGGCCCTGAGATGTTAGCTGCACCCGGGCCCTGAGATGTTAGCTGCACCCGGGCCCTGAGATGTTAGCTGCACCCGGGCCCTGAGATGTTAGCTGTACCCGGGCCCTGATATGTTAGCTGCCCCCGAGCCCTGAGATGTTAGCTGTCCCCGGGCCCTGAGATGTTAACTGCACCCGGGCCCTGAGATGTTAGCTGCACCCGGCCCCTGAGATGTTAGCTGCACTCGGGCCCCTGAGATGTTAGCTGCACCCGAGCCCCTGAGATGTTAGCTGCACCCGGGCCCTGAGATGTTAGCTGCACCCGGGCCCTGAGATGTTAGCTGTACCCGGGCCCTGAGATGTTAGCTGCCCCCGCGCCTTGAGATGTTAGCTGTCCCCGGGCCCTGAGATGTTAGCTGTCCCCGGGCCCTGAGATGTTAGCTGCACCCGGCCCCTGAGATGTTAGCTGCCCCCGGCCCCTGAGATGTTAGCTGCCCCCGGGCCCTGAGATGTTAGCTGCCCCCGGGCCCTGAGATGTCAGCTGCCCCCGGGCCCTGAGATGTTAGCTGCACGCGGGCCCTGAGATGTTAGCTGTACCCGGGCCCTGAGATGTTAGCTGCCCCCGGGCCCTGAGAGATCTGCTGCCCCCGGCCCCTGAGATGTTAGCTGCCCCCGGGCCCTGAGATGTTAGCTGCACCCGGGCCCTGAGATGTGAGCTGTACCCGGGCCCTGAGATGTTAGCTGCACCCGGGCCCCTGAGATGTTAGCTGCACCCGGGCCCCTGAGATGTTAGCTGCCCCCGGGCCCTGAGATGTTAGCTGCCCCTGGGCCCTGAGATGTTAGCTCCCCCGGGCCTCTGAGAGATCTGCTGCTCCCTGTATCCAGGTATGTAGGTTGGTGTAAAGTCACTGCAAACCCAGCAGAGATGATAAAACTGGACACAAGCCGAGCCGCAGGATCAGTATAACTGCACTCAGGAATCACCATCTTATCTTCAGTCACGTCTCTCAGTCACCAGCAGGAAACCCAGCCCCCTCCTGTGAGGAGAACATCACCGGCCTGCAGGGAGCCTGGAGACGGGCGCACTGCAGGAATCACAGATGATTGGCCGAGCCTGGACCAATCAGCAAGAGCTTGTACAAGCCTAGCACTGATTGGCTGGGGCTCGGCAAAGACACTCGATAGAGAGCTGTGGTGACTGAGGTAAACACAACCATCTGTGGGACACTGTGGTAATGAGGGGAAGTACAGCATGTGGGGGGCTGTGTGGTGACAGGACAGTATATGGGGGCTGTGTGGTGACAGGACTGTATATGGGGGCTATGATGATGGAGGAAGGAGGACAGTATATGGGGGGCTGTGGTGACTGAGGGGAGAGGACTGTATATGGGGGCTGTGGTGACTGAGGAGAGGGCTGTATATGGGGGCTATGATAACAGGGGAGAGGACAGTTTATGGGGGGCTATGGTGACTGAGGGGAAGACAGTATAGGGGGCTGTGGTGACTGAGGGGAGAGGACAGTATATGGGGGGTGGGGACTGAGGGGAGAGGACAGTATATGGGGGCTGTGGTAACTGAGGGGAAGACACTATATGGGGGCTGTGGTGACTGAGGAGAAAGGACTGTATATGGGGGCTGTGGTGACTGGGGAGAGAGGACTGTATATGGGGCTGTTGTGACTGAGGATGGAGCACAGCATATGGGGGGCTGGGGTGACTGAGGAGAGGACTGTATATTGGGGCTGTGGTGACTGAGGAGAGAGGACAGTTTACAGGGGGCTGTAGTGACTGAAGGGAATACAGTATATGGGAACTGTGATGACTGAGGGGAGACGACAGTATATAGGGGCTGTGGTGACTGGGGGAGAGGACAGTATATTGGGCCTGTGGTGACTGAGGGGAGAGGATAGTATATGGGGCCTGTGGTGACTGAGGAAGGAGGACAGTATATGGGGGGCTGTCGTGACTGAGGATGCAGGACAGTATATGGGGGGCTGTGGTGACTGAGGAAGAAGGAAAGTATATGGGGGCTGTGATGACTGGCGGGTGGACAGTATATGGGGGCTGTGGTGACTGAGGGGAGAGGACTGTATATGGGGGCTGTGGTGACTGAGGGAAGGGGGCTGTATGTGGGGCCTGTGGTGACTGAGGAAGGAGGACAGTATATGGGGCTGTGGTGACTGAGGGGAGAGGACAGTATATGGGGCTGTCGTGACTGAGGATGCAGGACAGTATATGGGGGGCTGTGGTGACTGAGGAAGAAGGAAAGTATATGGGGGCTGTGATGACTGGCGGGTGGACAGTATATGGGGGCTGTGGTGACTGAGGAGAGAGGACAGTATATGGGGGCTGTGGTGACTGAAGAGGGAGGACAGTATATCGGCGCTGTGGTGACAGAGGGGAGAGGACAGTATGTAGGGCTGGTGTGACTGAGGTAAAAGGACAGTATATGGGGGGCTGTAGTGACTGAGGGGAAGACAGTATATGGGGGCTGTGGTGACTGAGGGGCGAGGACAGTATATAAGGGGAGGACAGTATATGGGTGCTGTGGTTACTGAGGGGAGGACAGTATATGGGGGCTGTGGTGATTGGGGGGAGGACAGAATATTGGGGGCTGTAGTGACTGAGGGTAAAGGACAGTATATAGTGGCTGTGGTGACTGATGGGAGGACAGTATATGGTGGCTGTGGTGACTGAGGAGGGAGGACAGTATATGGGGCTGTGGTGACTGAGGGGAGAGGACAGTATATGCAGGGCTGTGGTGACTGAGGGGAGAGGACAGTATATAGGGCCTGTGGTGACTGAAGAGAGAGGACTATTTGGGGGCTGTGCTGACTGAGGAGAGGAAAGTATATGGGGGGCTGTGGTGACTGAGGGGAGAGGACTGTATATGGGGGCTGTGGTGACTGAGGGGAGAGGACTGTATATGGGGGCTGGGATAACGGGGGGGGGGAGAGGACAGTATATGGGGGGCTATGGTGACTGGGGGTAAGACAGTATAGGGGGCGGTCCTGACTGAGGATAGGACAGTATACGGGGGGCTCTGGTGACTGAGGGGAGAGGACAGTATATGGGGGCTGTGGTGACTGAGAAGGGAGGACAGTATATGGGGGCTGTGGTGACTGAGGAGAGGACTGTATATGGCGGCTGTGATAATTGAGGAAAGAGGACAGATTATGGGGGGCTGTAGTGACTGAGGGGGAGGACAATATCTGGAGGCTGTGGTGACTGAGGAGAGGACTGTATATGGGAATTGTGGTGACTGAGGGGAAGACAGTATATGGGGTCTGTGGTGACTGAGGAGAGAGTGCAGGATATGTGGGCTGTGGTGACTGAGGGTAGAGGACAGTATACTGGGGCTGTGGTGACTAAGGGGAGGACAGTATATGGGGGTCTGTGGTGAATGAGGGGAGAGGACAGTATGGGGGCTGTGGTGACTGAGGAGAGGACTGTATATGGGGGTTGTGCTGGCTGAGTAGGGAGGGCAGTATATTGGGGCTATAGTAACTAGGGGGAGAGGACAGTACATGGGGGGCTGTGGTGACTGACATGGGAGGAAAGCATACGGGAGCTGCAGTGACTGTAGGTAGGGCTCCATCTTGGAAGTGCCTGACAATTAAGGAAACTCCCATGAATTTTGTTTAAAGGGCACTTCTTTCCAGGTTTGTGGCCTGGCCTGGACTGGACTGTGAGCAGCATGAACATGTGACAGGTATGTACATACACTGCGTTATTCTGAAACACTATGGCATTACATATAATAAACATGCGTTGAAGACGCTATCCATATGGAGTTCAGAGGTGAAAGGGTGGCGCCGCTTTCCGGCAGGGTTGACTGGAATGACATTCTTTACCTGTTTGTTTATAGGGAGAGAGCTGCCACTCTAAATGACAGGACAGCATCTTCAAAGTATGTTTTTTTTCCCCGAAACACCACAACTTTTAGAATAAGACGTACGTGGGTGCAGTATACTTCCCTGTCCCGTGTTCATGCTACTTGCGATTTAGGCAGTATGAACCTGGTGACAGGTTACCTTTTAGGCTATTTCTGAGCGATTCTAAATTACTGGGAATTTACATCATTCATCCTGTGTCCCACTTCTACCTCAGCCTGCACAGACTCGATGGGTCCGCTAGGTGGCAGTTATGAGCTTTACATGTTCCAGCGCTGTATCACGCAGCAGATCGCACATCATCATCAATACTAGTGTTGAGCAAACTTTTGAAAAGGTCGGTTCTGTGAGTTTGCCGAATTTTGATTCAGTCCGAATACGTTTGAACTGAATCGAAACTTCACCAATACCCCTAAAACTAGTGTGGAACTTTTGCCTTGCAGTGCTCGAGTCCTAGCTTCAAATCTGACCAAGGACAGCACCTACGTGGAGTTTGTATGTTCCCTTTTGTTTTTCCTTTTCCTCTGGAGGAAGGAAGAGGCAGAGGACAGAAGAAGTATGGTAGTTCAGGGGTTAGTATTGTTGCCTTGAATCGCTGGGGTCCTGGGTTCCAGTTTCACCAAAGACAATGTCTGCTTGAGGTTTGTACATCCTCCCTGTGTTTTATAATCACATTATATAGCGCATACATTTATTGAGAAGAAGAAACACAAAGAGAACCTACAAACTCCACACAGATGTTGCCCTTGGTCAGCTTTGAACCTGGAACCCCCTGCAAGGGTTCTAGCAAGTTAAATTTGGGTCTGATCAAACGTCGACCCAAAAGTAACAAACTTAGACCCAAAACAGGGTTGGACTTTTTGTTTGCTTAACACTAATCATCATCATCGCCCTGTGAAACAAGTCACCTATTCTGTTTCAGTTTGCTACCAGCCCATACAAAATATTCAGTGCACACGGATTGTCTCACAATGATAGCCATGTTTTAGAAAAGAAGCAGCTAACCTATCCCTACGGTCAACTGGATGGCCGTCCTGTAAGGCTTCTCTGTTATGACACAGACCTTTCCCTTTTAAGTCTATATGCCCTATTGATACACCGACACCCTTCTAGAAAGTTCATACGCCCTATTATGAATATGAATTGTCATGGTGTGTTAAAAACCTGCTTGCCCATTGCCCTGAGGTTTGGGGATTTCTTTCAGTACTCCACACTTAGGTCTCCCACAACAGCAGGTTAAGAGACCGCTGTTCTACCTCACCACGTTGTTGGGGAGATGGACTGATAACTGTTGAAGTCATATTGATACTTTAAAGGGTTTTTTCAGGACTTTGAAATTAAGGCCCAATACTTTAAGGGGTTGTCTCGCAAATAAGTTATCTCTTTTTCCAAATCCCTTCTCCTGTTCCATTGAAATTAACAAAGCAACGGCGTGCATCTGCGACCGCTGCTGTGTTTATTCCCGGACTCTGTGGACCTCTGAGCTTGGGATGCATTGGAGGCGCAGTGGTTAGATCCACACTGATTTGCAAGTTATCGCCCTAGCTTGTGGATTGAAGGTAACTTCTATTAGTGGAACGATCCCTTTAAGTGACCCTCAGGTTTTGGGACAAAATCCTGTGTTGGGTCAAGAGGGCAGGGGGGTATATTAGTTACAGTTCTTCTGTGCCGCCCTGCTGATCCTCCATTTCCAGGCCACCTTTTCAGCTATCCAAGATGGTCACAGAAATTTTCTAACTACCTAATGCACACTGTTTACTGTCCTCTGATTGGCTATTGCTGATTATGTGACCAGCTCTGACTAATCTGAGAGCAGGTATAAGGCATTGGCAGTTTAATACTGCCAATGTATTGCATTGTGTGGATTAGGTAGTCTAACATTACCAATACACTGTGGGATTGAAAGTCTTCTTGACCAAACTCCAAAACATACGCCTTTCTGACCGAAAAGCACAAGAAAGTCCCTTCAATATGCTCAAAACCATATGAATAAGGCACAGAGGTTTGGGTATTCTGTTCTGTGAAGTGATGGAGCAAAGCTGGAACTTTTCGGGCCTATGGATCATCGGTATGTCTGGAGGAGAAAGAATGAAGCAGACACTGGAAAGAACCCCCTGCCTACAGTGAAGCACGGCGGTGGCTCGATCATGCCCTGGGGCGCCTCAGCTTCCTCTGGAAATCAGTTTCTGGAGAACAAGATGGATTCAGGCAGGTATCAGGAAATCCCAGGATAAAACACCATACTGTCTGTGTGAAAGCTGAAGCTGGGGCGTCATTGGACCTTCCAACAGGACAATCATTCCCAATCATACCTCAAGGCTTGGTTTCAGAAGACGACCTAGAAGATTTTGGAGAGTCACCACAGTCACCTGACTTGAACCCCATAGAAATTCTTTGGTGGGATGTGAAGAAGACGGTTGCAGCACGCACACCCAAGAATATTAGTGAACTGGAGGCCATTGTCCATGAGGAATGGACTGAGATTCCTCAAGAACGCTGTCAGAAACTGGTGTCTGGCTATGAATTATGTGTGCAGCGGGTCATAACAGCAGAAGGTGCTCTACTAAGTACTAAAGACGCTCATTATGCATTAATCAGTAAAAGTGGCATCTTGTGGTGAATTTGGAGAAACCGCTTGTTATATTAGTTGTGTTGAGCTTTTAAATTTTTTGTTGTTGTTGTTATTGAAAACAGCTGAAAGTTTGTAAATTTGGCAACTAAACCTAATTTGTAGTAAGGACGGATAATTTTGATTGCAACTGTATGTATAGGACATATATAGACAGAGAGCGAACCCTCAGGATCATTACCTCCGGTAGGCCCAAGGAAACTCGGTCCAACACTAATCCATGTAGTCCATAGCTTCAAAAAAAAGTGCCCGATGACTACCTCTATAAGGCGCAGGCTACTTCTTTCTTATGAAGGAAATGAGTGATGGAATGAAAAATGTCAGTGTTTCTTCATTGAACATGATCCCAGGAGGACATTGATTCACTCAAGGCTCGGCTCAGTTTGTTGTCAGGCTTCATTTTGCTTTCCTGCTGTGAAAACCAGTTTTCAGTTCTGTTGTTTTCATTAGTGATAAATTATTGAAGAAGAAATAAATGGACGGAGATTTCTATAAAAGGCCCAGCGGCGTGATGGTAAAGCAGAGATCTCACAGGGACAAGATGGTCTGGAGGCATTTTCTACAGCTCAATGTGACGAGAGATCTGTGAATTTATTTGATCGGTTATCACCACGGGGTCAGTCATTTGCTGATTCACTTTTTGCACTTAGTATTTCGTAATATTCTATCGGCTCAAAATCACTGGTTGAAGGGGTTATCCTCTTCTATATTATCCTCGGGATAAGTCATCAGTAGTTGATTGGTGCAAAGATGTCGATAAAGTCCTTAACCTGTGGCAATAACTAAAAACTTCCAGCATGACTTTGCAGGGTATGGTAGGGGCTTTAATTATGCAACACTTGGAGAGTCACAGATTGGAGGCCACTGGAGGATTAACTATGGCTGCCATAACTTGAAAGGAAATCAGAACATTTGGTGCCATTTGATGACATTTGCACGTAATACTAGTAGTTCAATACCGTTTAGGTCAGAGCCTCCCATGTTATGAAAAATGGGCTTGACAGCTACATGAGAACATTCGATATCCTCGAAGTGGTAATGGAATAATGTTGCCGATGACACTTATAAGAGGATTCCGTGGGGAGGACTGGAAACCTCTTATTATTGATTGAGCCGTCCTGATTTTACTTAGTATTTTATCCGCACCGTTGCCCTGACTTTTGCGGGATTTATAGATGCCACTGATGGATCCAAGCAGCTCTGCTTCAACAACATTCTGGCATATTCAACACAGTTTTTTAAATGGTTCATCCAAGCCCATGAGATGTTCTTAAAAACAGCTTACAATAGTGTAAAATAACAAAAGAAGTAATACTCACTATTACTATCAGCAAGAGAAATCCTGCATCATTACCTCTTGCTTTCTAGCACAGTCTTGCTTCTTGGTTAGTTACAGTCTTGTCTTTTCTAGTGCATACAATCAATGTGTCTTGCTGCTTGGTTTTCTAGTCTTGTCTTGTCTGTTCAGTCAGTGTGTTTTGCCGGTTTGTTGTCTAGTCTAGTTTGTGTGTTCTAGTTTATGGTTTGTCTAATCTTTCCTTATTTCTGTCTGCCCTGGGGCATTCCAGCAATAGCTTCTTCAATCTCTATTTTGGGTCATAATTAGAGATGAGCGAGCACCCAAATGCTCGAGTCCGCGTTATTCGAGTCGAGCTTTTCGTAAAATTGAAGAGCTCTACTCGAGTAACGAACCCCATTGTGTCTCTCTCTCTCTCTCTCTCTGTCACAGCGGGGAGGAGCCAAAAACTGAGGCGGGGTCAAACACGGCTGGATGCTCATTCGAGTAATGAGCACCATCGAGTACGCTAATACTCGAACGAGCATCAAACTCGGCAGAGTATGTTTGCTCAACTCTAGTCATAATGCCCTTCTGTTCTTAGGGATAGTGTTTAAGATAGGGTCATTCACATGAATAACATAAGGCTGTTTAGGGACAGCGGGATCTGGTATCAAGGGACAGTGCTAGGGAGAGACAGTGTAAGGGAGTTGATTGAAGAGTAGTATACAAAGTCTATGGCAGCATTTGATGTATATAAAAATTTAAACTTTATTCCTCCATACAGTAAAAATTGGCAACGTTTTGACCAGGAACTGGTCTTTATGAAGCTCAAGTTCCTGATCGAAATGTCGCCAATTTTACTGTATGGAGGAATAAAATTTATATTTTTAGATACATCGAATGCTGCCATAGACTTTGTATACTACTCCTGGAGGATGTCTGGATCTTAATCCTGATTTGACTTTGGCATTTGCAGTACTTTTTCCTTCTCGCCCTAGGGGGCTACAACACCGAGAGGTTATTTACTCTTCTGCTGATGGTAAATCTCTATGTCTGTTGAAGGGAATTGATTAAATTGATCCTTGGGTGAGGCCTGACATCTTTAGACTTATTACATAGGCATGTTAGTTTTATTCCTTTAAAATGGCCCCCATCAGTGCATTTCATAGTCTGTATTTTTTTTTTATAAGAAAATAGAACCAAGTGCCTACATACTATATTCAGAATTTCTGGGCAAGCTCTTCTCCTCTGTACAACAACATCGTTCAGCTGTTTCCAAAGCAAGAGGTCCTGCTAGTGGTCAGCATGTAGCAGTACATCTCAGAGCTCTCTCTAGTGACTGCTGGACGCTAGTGGCCTTCACATGGTACTACAAACTGGAATCCCCTCCAGTGGCCAGATTGTGGTACTAGCTTCAATTTTGAAGACCCACTTCCAATGTCACATGACACCAAATCCATTTAGACTACCCATTGTAAGCCTCATTCTGAACACCAACCGATGCCAGAGTATTATGGCTCTTGTAGTTGTACCTTGGATTTTGTATTTGTTTACCTGACCTTAGCTTGTGACTTGATTGCTTAACCACTGCATTAATCCTTACCTGTTTCTGTTCACCGTCTTTGAACTTCATCTTCTGACTGTGATGTTGGTGTCATTTGACTATTCTCTTGAACTGGCATTTGGCACAGCTACTTCTAATTATCATCTGTCGATCTTCAATTGGCCATGCTAAAAGGGTAGTGCTAGGTTGGCATCCCCTGTATATATGCCCTATAAAGACAAATGACTATCATAGAGTGGGGTCTTCCACTTGGGACCCCCTTCTATGTCCCAGAACAGAATTCGTCTCCCTTCCTGTTTTGTCAATCATGTGCTACAGAGGAAATGTCAGATTAGCCACTGCTTCCTCTGCAAAATCAGCTGTTTACCTGGGGTACTGAGAGCGGGACTCAGAGCGGTCCCCAATTCTCTAAGAGGTTTGGCATCTTCACACAACATGACAGAGGGCCACAACCTGCCAATCGCTGAAAGCTAAGTCTATGCCATCTTCCAATGATCCTTGGTGAAGACCATAGGGCCTGTTGGGCATCATGTCCTGACACTGCCATCAAAACCCTACACTAGTGAAAAGGAACCCAATACTTACTGCCAGGTTTGTTACTGTTTCTGATTGGGTTGCCTAGCACCCTCTTATTGTCCAGTTTAGGTGATCACTATTGGGGTTGATGAAGTGGTTACATGATGTGGCCCCTCTTCTTTTATGGGGCCCCTCTTCTCTGTTACTCTGGCTCTGTTCATACTGTCAT
Source organism: Eleutherodactylus coqui (assembly GCF_035609145.1). NCBI lineage: Eukaryota > Metazoa > Chordata > Amphibia > Anura > Eleutherodactylidae > Eleutherodactylus > Eleutherodactylus coqui. Next base: position 271,374,887 of record NC_089840.1, on the reverse strand, counting down.
CATACCTTACGTTCATCATGGAGCCATGACAGCTATTGTGTCTTATCAGATCTTATTGACTTACGACCTCAAAAACATCGGGAATCCTGACACCAGGGGAATAATGGTAGGGTGATTAGAGCCTTAGCAATCAACATCAATGGTTGTTGTCAGGGATGCACCATCTATTACTCAAGATAAGAACTACACTTACAGCAACATGCTTCCTTGATCGTAGAAGGCAGCATTTTGGCAACGGAGGAGTTGCCTGCTTCTTCATTGAAGACACAGGGTCATGGTGCTGAAGATAGGCCACACTCCATTCAATGAAACAGGTACTTAGAATGCCCCCTGCAACTTATATGGCCGTGTATCACTAGGGAAATGATGCCTCGTACCAAGATGATGCATGCAGTTGTGCATTAATAAAGTAGCTAATTTTCCTGGTGACATGACTATCTTCTCACCTGGGACATCATCAGAAAGAAGGGCACCACATTGGCAGAAGAGTGGGCTGTGCCACATGCGTAGGTGCATCTCATACTGTGGGGAATACAGATTGAGTTTCCCTGTAAGTGCTAAGCAGGAGGGGGCCTAGAAATCAAGAACCTAGGTGACAAGAGAGGCCTATGATCAGATGGGGGTCCCTGCATAAAGGTCTGCTGTACCACAGTGTTTGCAATGTTAAAAGTAACTGTACTCTCCGGTGTAGTGATCCCATGTACAGATGTAGCCATTCTTATCTGTACTGCTCCTGCTAGAAAACAATGGCTTACTCAAATAGCGTAAGGTACCAAACAAAGGTACGGCACATTAAACAAAGAGATGTAGAACACCAAATATTGTTTTGGCATCTGCTACATCTGTATGATACTGTACAATAAGATTTTGAGCGGGCTGCACTTCCCTGCTGCTCCACCTGTTTACTGCCATGTCATTTCACAACACCAACCCAACATTATGTATTCTTGCACTTTCCTAAGTGCCAATTGGAAAAGGGCGGTGCCCTTTCATCTTTCGGGTATAGTCTGTATCGTGAATGAATAAATACTGTAATTTGAGTATGCCAAGACCTGTAATAAAGCCAAGGAAAGCAATCATTCTAGATGGAAACATGATGCGCCTTCTCAAGTAGAATTGCATCAGATCACCAATTTGGATAATGGAATGTTCCAGTCAGCCACACGTGGGTTTTGCTGAAGACTGTGAATTGTATTTTACAGAGTAAGATCTCCACTTCACAGAGATATAGATGTGCCTTCCATACATGCATGGACCAATCCATCCTACAAGCTAGAACATTGGGAACATCAGGGTTTACCTTTCGAGTCATTTGCAACTTCAGTACATCAAAGGGAAATTGTCCTTCCTCTTTCCAGTGATCTCCTACGTGCGGTTCTCCAGCAATGGCTAAACTACAACTACCAGCATGCTTTATGGCTGGAGAGCCCTAGATTGGAGACCACTGTCATACAAGATTTCTAAAAGTCCATCCAAAGTGCCATAACTGTACTATGTCCATATCTTCTCCATACATGTGACTTCTAAGGTCTCCTTGTAAACATCCCAGACTAAGAGCTAATTCACACGGGCGTATGCGTATTTTGGTCACACAAATATGCTGCATATTTAGGCAACTGAAAATCCCATGAGGGCTCCTTCACACGAGCGTGACGTTTTAACGCTCAAGACAGCGTGCCATAATTGCGCTCTGAATGTAGCGCTATCCTGTCGTCTTGTGAGCGTATCTGCGCTCCTATACTGTACTTTTATGTGCTGCTGGGCCTCTTCACATCGGCACAAGACAACTGCGCCATGTTTGAACCGGCTGGGCAGTTTACTCAGTAGGCGGGCCAGCCTAACTAGTCCCCAGTATTATCAATTCCACAGTACATCCTGCATTTTTCAGCCCTTTCTGTCGGGTTCTATGCATGTAAATATGCAGCGTATTTACGCATGCAAAAAATATGCAGAATGGCCCATTGATTTGCTGTGCAAATACAGATTAGCTGCGTATTTCCGCTGGCCCATTCACTTTAATGGCCTGTTTCAGTGCGCAATACACGCCAAAATAGGTCATACATATTTTTTCACGCAATCGAAAATTGTGTGAAAAAATAAGCACTTGTGAATGAACCAATTGAAATCAGTGCGTTCTATTCACTGCATATTGCACAGATAAAAAAAAAAACGTGCACAGAAAATATGTGCGTAACACATTACGCAAATACGCCCATGTGAATGAGCCCTTAGACTAAAGAAAACATGTTACTAGTTAAGGAACTCTATGTAGCTTGCAGATAGTTGGACTCCTGCTGGGATGTTTAGGGGTCTTAATCCAACGAATCGTCCTCACAGTGGTAAGGCGGAGGTAGAGAGATGGGCGGTAATGGACTAGTCTCATTTATTCTCTTCCCCTGGAGAAAACACAAAGAATCAATATTTATACAACAAGCTCGATGATACTTATGAACAATATAAGTATTCAACACAAGAAGTCTCGTTCTTAAAAGGGGTCCTAGTTCTGCCAAAAATTTTACATCGGGACAATGTGTCAACATGAATGCTGGGCCAAGAGTAGGACAAGAAGTTCCTGGACCTACACTGAATGGCCCCTTTATTGGACAGCCCCATCTAGTAGAGCGTTGGACGTACTTTGGCCTCCAGAACTGCAGTAAATCATTGTGGTGTAGATTCCACTAGGCGATAAAAGTACCATGCAGGGAAATTGGACCACGTGGACAGAAAGCTTTTTGTATTTGCCACAAATTACATGTAGGTGCTGATATGTTCTGACCAGCTGACAGGAAGGAGTCAGCGATTCATGCTACTTGTGCCAAATTCTGACCTCCCATTAACACGGCGCAACAGAGATCTCGATTCTTCTCACCAGGTGATGTTTTTCCACTGTCTGGTGATCACATTTGTGTGCTCTTTTTCCCCCTGGAGTCTCGCCTTTCTGTTTCTCTTAGACACAATGGCGTTGGAACTGGTCATCTGCTGTTATAGCCCATCTGTGCTAAGGACCGATGAGTTGTGTGCGCGGACACGTTAGTTGGAGCTCCAGCGTTGTATTTGGCTATTCTGTATCACAAAAAAGAAATAGTATGGGCACTACCACAATGAAGCATGTGTAGTGCTGCCACACAGTATCTACCTGAGACCAGACGAATCAGAGAAAAGCAGACCTGGAAAAAGAGAAGCGCATATTCCAAAAATTACAAAAATCTAATCTATAGATTCTCATGGGGCCTTTGGTGCACAAATGCGCACAAAAAAGACCATGTTGCGTATTTTTTCACGCATACAAAATTTGCGCGCAAAACATAACGTGCGGTAACCGATTGCAATCAATGGGTTCTATTTTACGAGTTTTGCAGAAGCCCCAGTACGAATAAAAACGTGCAAATAACCAAGATTAAAAGCATTAAAAGAAAAAGATCCATTTGAACCCTCACAGTCACTGGATCCAATGATGCTGCCTACGCGGTAATCAATACCGTCGACACTATAAGAAACGTGTTTTAATAAAGAATATTGGTAAACTCCGATTACATGCCAAATCTGACATTTGATGACTCTTAACAAGGATACATATAAGGAATTCCAAATAACAGATATAATCCTGCAGCCAAAAAAAGGCCTATTGGGAAACAATGGGACATTGATGTATTCGGCTGTTCATGACTGTACAGTGCCTGTTTGTCAGAGCGATTCCGGACATCCTCTGACCCTTTCAGTAACGAGTTGTTTTTTTGTAAAGGATCCCCTATTGATCCCTGATCCACGGAAAACTTGTCAGTGATTTTATTCTGCACTCCGGGGTCACAGGGAGAATGTCCATACAAGGATGGGCCAATCGTGAAAAGTCCGGGGCTCTAATAAAGGGGCCATTCAGTGTAGATTCTCGCATTATAATGAGGCATAACTATAACGATTGCAGACAGGTTGCAGATCACATTTTTGAGCTACTGGACTTATAACTTCATTCTTCCTTACCAAAATATTAGTACGCTTACCTATATATATCTACTGCTTTTAGTATGGGAGTCAGAAAGCAGAAGACACAGGTAGGTGGCCGTAGAGGCGTAACTTGAAGCTCCCGGGCCCCGATGCAAAACTTGTAACAGGGCCCCCAACTATAATGCTTTACTTATAGTACTGGGTTCCCTATATCGAGAAGAGAGGCCTTATGGGCCCCCTAAGGCTCCTGGGCCTGGGTGCAACCGCATCCCCTGCATCCCCTATAGTTACGCCCCTGGGTGGCCGGCTATGCTATGCATGAAACCACAATGTGTCCTACATCAGTGTACGCATGAAAGTTTGTCCTCTGCTGGCCAGAGTTTCAGGGAGCAGGGAAGCTGTGGACTACAGGAGGCACAGAGTGGCACTATTACAGGGCCACAAAGGTACATTATTACTTTGAGGGGGCACAAACAAACATTAGTACAAATAGGGGGCACAAAGGGGCATTATTACTTTGAGGGGATGAATAGTAACACTATTACTTTTAGGGGGACTTTGGGGGTCATACAGTGGCACTACTACTGTGTAGGGGTGCAGAGGGGGTAAGAAAGGTGCATTATTATTAGTTTAGGGGATAGGAAATGCTCTGTTACTTTGAGGGGCACAGGCAGGCATTAATACTTTGTAGGGTTGCAGAGCAGCATTATTACTTTAAGGGGGCACAAAGTGGCCCTATCACTTTGAGGAAGCACACAGTGACAATATTACTTTGACGGGGCACAGAGAGGTATTTGAGGGGGTATAGAACAGCACTTTTACTTTGAAGGGGCACAGAGTGGGATTATTACGATGAGCGGGCACACAACTGCCCTCTTATCTTTAAGGGACACAGAATGGCAGTATTATTTTGAGGGACACACAATGGCCCTATTGCCTTTAGGGGACAGAGAATGGCAGTATTATATTGAGGGGGCACACAGTGGTACTATTAGTTTGATTGAACAAACCGGCACCATTACTTTGAAGCACAGTAGTACTTTATATGGGTAGAGATGGGGCACATAAGTGCATTATTACTTTCAAAACCTCAGAGTAGTACAGAATTATTACTTTCAGGAGACACAGAGGTTCATTAGTACTCCGAAGGACATCAGAGTGGTGGCAATATAGTACAGAGGGCCATTGTCATTTTGCACCATTTTTTGAAAGTCAGGAGGTATGGTTGTTATAGGTGATGGATAGAGCAGTGATGCGTGGGAGATATGGCGGTTTCCTATATTTCCCACAAAGTTGCTCTGCTAGAACTACAAATCTGCCCTCTCACCCAGATGAATGATGAAGATGACAAGACACAAGGGAGCCCAATATATGCCAACCACATAGACCAACAGGCTGGTGATGAACGTTACTAACCTCCCGATTTTCAACTATTGCGAGATGATTCACTTCCATGACTGCTTTTTGGGCAACTGCTCTGGTTTCATCATCCCAGTCAACAGAATCCAAATTCATCACGGCCTCCATTATACTGGAAGAGACAACAGCGGGATGTGAGGGAGATGTCATTGTACAGAACCTCCAGGACATTCAGAGCTCATGACTATTTATCCTCAAAACTGCTTCACAAGATAATCACAAGAGTAGACAAGTCATTGCCTCCTATTCTGAAATCATCTGTGCTGCTGTTTAATTGATCTATAATGACCCCACCCGCAGAATAGTGAGTGCAGATCTGGAGCATAATACAGGATGTAACTCAGGATCAGTACAGGATAAGTAATGTATGTACGCAGTGACTCCACCCGCAGAATAGTGAGCGCAGCTCTGGGGCATAATACAGGGTGTAACTCAGGATCAGTACAGGATAAGTAATGTATGTACGCAGTGACTCCACCTGCAGAATAGTGAGCGCAGCGATGGGGCATAATACAGGATGCAACTCAGGATCAGTACCGGATAAGTAATGTATGTACACAGTGACTCCACCCGCAGAATAGTGAGCGCAGCTCTGGAGTGTAACACAGGATGTAACTCAGGATCAGTACAGGATAAGTAATGTATGTACACAGTGACTCCACCAGCGGGATAGTGAGTGAAGCTCTGGAGTATAATACTGGATGTAACTCAGGAGCAGTAGAGGATAAGTAATGTACGTACACAGTGACTCCACCAGCAGAATAGTGAGTGCAGCTGTGGAGCATAATACAGGATGTACCGCAAGATCAATACAGGATAAGTAATATATGTACATAATGACTCCACCAGCAGAATAGTGAGTGCAGCTGTGGAGTGTAATACAGGATGTAACTCAGGAGCAGTACAGGATAACTAATGTATGCACACAGTGACTCCACCAGCAGAATAGTGAGTGCAGCTCTGGAGTATAATACAGGACATAACTCGGGATCAGTACAGGATAAGTAATGTATGTGCACAGTGACTCCACCAGCAGAATAGTGAATACAGCTTTGGAGGATAATACAGGATGTAACTCAGGAGCAGTACAGGATAATTAATATATGTACACAGTGACTCCACCAGCAGAATAGTGAGTGCAGTTCTGGGGTATTATACAGGATGCAACCGAGGTCAGTACAGGATAAGTCATGTATGTACACATTGACTCCAACAGCAGAATAACGAGTGCAGCTTTGGAGTATAATACAGGTTGTAACTCAGGGTCAGTACAAGATAAGTAATGTATGTACACAGTGACTCCACCAGCAGAATAGTGGGTGCAGCTCTGGAGAAGGTTGGGTGTGTGAGAGCTCTGCAAGATCCAGTCTTTGGACCAGTGAGAGGAATCCTACCCAGCAAAGGCTATAGGTGCTGGGCTTGCTCCAGCCATGGAGTCCCGGACCTCCTCCCTCCAGCTTCGGTCCGGGGGAGGGAAGACTGCACCCCAGGAGGGGAGAACATCGGGTCAGAGTGGCAGCAACGTCACTCTGACTCCCCTGGAGGAGCGCAAGATAACTCGGAGCCAGAGGAAGAAAGTGGAGGATCATGCGGCAAAACAGCATAAGCAGGCAAGTTGAGCTGATCGTAGGGAGGGCGAGTCTGTGACGGATGTGGCAACCCGTATTGCCAAGTACATGAACGACTATGGACATGTCGGGAGGCAGCTTAACAAATATAGGCAGGAGCTTCATGCTGCCTACTGTGATGCAGAGCGGGCCAGATACCGCACCAGCAGATTGGCCATATCGTGGCAGATTAAAGCCTTTGAGGAGGCTATTGACTTCTATGAAGAAGAAAAGGAAAGGATCCTGCAAGCAAGTGGGCCTTTTAAAGAGAAGCTCTTGAACGATGAAAGGTTCAGCAAAATAGCATCTGTGAGCAGCGGTGGTATTGAAGAGCGCTTTGCCAGGCGCTCAAGCAGCAGCTCAGTGGAACCTGATGGTGCTCAGGATGGGCGAGCTGGGTGTTCTGGTTGGCGGCAATCGTCACTGCCAGGTGGGACTACTGGGCCCAGCATCCCAGCTGAACAGGTCAGCCTGCCCCCCACTTCGGGTGAATCTGACCTGAAGGACTCTGATGACAGCTGCATCAGCAGTGGAGAGGGGGCTCTAATAATGCGGCAGATTCAGCTGCAAGAGTCCCCAGAGAGGCTACAGTCCTGCTATTTTGGAAAAGATCTACCCCCGGAAACATCTAGCAAGAAGAAGAGGAAAAAGGAAAAACCATATATGCAGGAGAAATTTATTTATGTCACCAAGCACTCTGGTTTGGCTGCAAAGTCAGACCAGGGTGGTAACCCTGAGCTCCTAGTCCCGGACTCTGTGGTGGGTCCGGTGCAGGGGACTGGGAAGAGAGGGTTAATGCGGCCCAAAACTCCATGCCCGCTTGTGCTAGTAGTGGGAATGGAGGAGTAAAGGAGGTAGAGAAGAGTGTTGGGAAAGCGAAGGGTCGCATCCAGTCCAGAGGTGCTGGCGCTGTTGGTCACATTCCAGTGGGAGGGGGGTGTGATCCGGCACCAGGTCCCACCTGTGGTGGCTTAGCTGTCCCCCTGTGTCCCTAAAGCGCCTTTCAGGTGCAGAGGGGGCACAGTGGGTGGTGGCCGGCTCTGACGATCCTCCGACCAATGGTAAACAACTGCCTGTTGTGTGAAGTAAAGTTGGAGGAACTACAACTCCCAGAGTGGCTAAAGTGGGTGGAGCTACAGCCACCAAAACCAAAAGAAGTGTTGAAGGGCCAGACACGGAAGCTGCTGGTGTGCATCTTCAGCCACCCACCGGAGGTGCCATGGACTTGCCCTCTGGGGAGAAAGGGAAAAATAAGGGTAAAGGTAAATTGGGTCCTGGTCCAGCAGCTAATGGAGATGTGAGTGTGATAACGAATGCGGCTCTTGGTACCCCTGTTGCTCCTGTCCCTGCTGCCCCTGCTGCTGTGGGGACCCTGGGAATTACAGGTGTCCCTGATTCCCTGGTTAGTATTTAATCTTGTGTACAGGTGGGTGGGGCTTCGGAGGGTAGTCAGGGGGTGGGTCAGGATCCAGTCGCCCCTCCAGCAGCAACAACATCTGGTAGAAGTTATGCCAGTGTCGCCGCTGGAGGGAGAGGCGTCCTCCTTGTCTTTGGACTCTGGGGAGGGCGTTTTGCAGCAGCGCCTCCTGGAAGCCTTGAGGAGGGGGGCGAGCTCGATGAATGTAGGGGGTAGAGTAGTGGATTTGTCTCTATGGATAGAGAGACATGGACTCGGTGCCTTCCGAGAGCAAAGGGGAGAGACCGTGTGGTCCCTGCTAACAACCGGACAGGACATTGGCCATAGGAATGTGACCCGTCTTCAGTGGAGAGGCGATGACGTATGCCCCTAAAGGAGTAAGGTGGTAGAGCTTCTGCTGAAGATGGGGTTCAGGGCGAATGACATCTATGCCCTGATCCATCTTTACGGCACGTCTAAGTTCAACATCCGCTTTGTTCGCCCAGAGGGCCTCGAGCTCTTTTGGGGGAACTACGAGTTGAAGGACGAGCCCGTCAGGCACGGTTTCGCTGCACAAGTGGTAGCCCGCCAGACTGGAGTCAAGAGAGTGACCATTTTGACTCATAACGAGTCCCTCTCGTTACGATATTATGACTTGGCTAAGTCGTTATGGCGAGGTGGTAGACATGCCCAATAAGAACCGAGAGTAACATGGCATCTGGTCTGGAGCCTGGACGTTTGTGGTGAAACTAAACCGTTCGGGGAACTCGGTGGCCCACATACCATCTGCGGCCTTTCTCGGTCGGGATCGTATCTTGGCCTTCTACCAAGGGCAACCAAAGCTTTGTCACAAGTGCGGCGAGCCCACACATTTGAGTGTTGCCTGTAAAGTCATCAAGAGCGCTCTGTGTGGCGCGGTAGGTCATCTTGCGGCATCTTGTGCAGAGATTAGGTGTCACCTGTGTGGTGACCTCGGTCACCCATTCAGTCGCTGTCCACGCTCTTTCATCAATGCGGTTGTCGCCCCAGTGGAGGAGAGCCGTGAGGTTGTCTCTGTGGGAGAGGGGACCAGCAGAGGCGATGGAGCCAAGGAGAAACAAGCATGCTGGAGTTGCCAAGCTGAGGCACCAAGAAAAGCGCAGAAGGAGCAGGGAGCTGGTGGAAACCCAGGTGGCAGGTGGGTCAATGCTGGCCCCTGCTCCGGATGCAAGTCATGTAGCTGAGGCTCCAGGGGAAAGGGAATTGGATGAGGAGGTCAGGAGGATCCAAAGGGAGGAGGCTGCCACTTCTTCAGATTCACTCCCACTATACAAGTGTGGGTGAGGATGACAAGGAGTGGCAAAAGAAAAAATGCAAGCAGGGCACTGGGAAAGGAAAACTTTTCTTACAAGAGGCGAGAGGCAGGAAGGTAATCCCAACTCTCCTCCTGTCGAGCTCTCCAATAGGTTCCAAACGCTCTCCTCTTCTTCAGAGGTGGCAGACAGTGAGGTGCCTAGGACAAAGGTGAGGCCAACAGGGGGCGCTGAGTCTTCCTCTTGTGAGGGTTCAGTAACCTCCAAGGGGAGGGCTGGCCTGGAGCCCGGCGGCAAGGAGGACAGGGTCGAGGAGCCCCTTGCTATGGACCTTTCAATTAGCAAAAAACGTGGCAAGTGGTAATCCTCAGACACAGCCATCTAACCATCTAACTTGATCACCAATGATGGCGGCACCCACTCCGTTGACGCTAGCATCCATTAATGTTGCCAGCATTAAGTCTGATATGGCTAGATTTGCGGCCTTTGATTTTCTCGGCCGCGTTGAAGCCGACATTTTGTTTTTGCAAGAGACCAAGCTGCCAAATTTGGCAGCTGTGCATAAGGCAAGGAGAGAATGGAGGTCTGGGCCATCTTACTGGTCTCTTACAGCCGAGCCATATAGCGGAGTGGCAGTACTTTTTACTGCGGCGGTTGAATGCCGACGGGTTATCGAGTTAGAAATAGGGAGGTGCCTGATCCTGGATGTTCTCATGAAGGGACAAGAGCTTTGGCTAATCAACATCTACGGTCCCCAAACCAAGCGGGACCGCAAGGATCTCTTTATGAGGATCAAGCCGTACCTTTTTACCAGTCGGCAGGTTATCTTTGGGGGTGACTTTAACGCAGTCACAAGGACCCGTGACAGGGGAGGCTCCCTAGGTAAGCTGACTTATGATAACGTCGCGCTTAATAGCATAGCTAGCGAAGCTCGCCTGATGGATGTCCGCATCCGGCACACCCCAGGCCACGCAGGGTTTACCAATTATAGAGGCGAGAGCAAGTCTAGAATAGACAGGTTTTATTTGAAGGAGGAAGCCATCTCTTCACCAGTTTCTGTAGTTGAGGTGGAATTCTCTGACCACTGTCTGATTTTTGTTTTCCCTGAATGTTGCAGAGACCCCCCGGATGGGCAGAGGCTTATGGAGGCTGAATTCGTCTCTCCTGGAGGAAGCAGAGATAAGACAGTCCTTTGAGGATTTTCTGCAGAGCCAGGTACCATTATTGGATCTTTGTAGCAGTAAGTCAGAGTGGTGGGAGATGTTCAAGATCAGGGAGGCAAGGTTCTTCCGCCAGCTCTCTAGCCTCAGGAGCCTGAGTAAGTACCGTCTTTATCAGGGCCTGAGGAGGAAACTCGAACATCTTGTCTCGACTGGAGGTAGCCGCGAGGAGATCTCTAGAGTGAAATCTTTGCTCAATGGGTGCCAGTATAATAGACACGCATCTTTGGCTTTTGAAATGGATTTCGGGAAGTACCACTCGCCCGACCCTTACAGAAACTGCAAGATGTCAGTGAATCGTAAAGTTGTCACCGGACTGATCGACGGTACGGGATCTCTGAACAGGTCCAGATCAGGGATTCTGGAAGTCGTCCGATCCTTGTACTCGCACCTTTTGGGAAGGAGGGATCTAGATCGAGATGTGATGTCGGCTTTCCTGGCTGAAGCTGTTCCTGAGCCAGGGGATGACATGTCCCTTAATGTTTTGATGGAGGAGATCAAGGTAGAGGAAGTTTAACTGGTGATTGATGGGCTTGGGCTCAAAAATCGCTGGGACCCGATGGCCTAACATCCGAGTATTATAAGACCTTCAAGGACCTCTTGAGTCCCCTCTTGACTGAGGTATTCAGTGAGTGTCTTTCCTCGGGCACTCTGCCTAGGTCAATGAGGAGGTCAGCTCTGATCATTCTGTCAAAGGGTAAAGACTCGAGCCGTATTGAGAACTGGCGTCCCATAGCGCTTCTCAATACGGACAGGAAGGTTCTGGCAAAAGTGCTGTTTAATCGGCTGGTCAAGTTTGCACCGCGGCTCCTCTTGGGGGCCCAGCCTTGCTCTGTTCCAGACCGTAGCACCTTTAGTGCTGTTCTCGGTGTCCAGGAGGCAGTGGAGCAGGGTAGGGCTGGTCACTGGGAGGGGTACTTGCTGTCCTTGGATCAGGTCAAAGCATTTGATCGGGTTAACCACTAGTACCTCTGGTCTGTTCTTCTGAGGTATGGCCTGCCAGTGGGGTTTGTCAATTGGCTCAGGACATTGTACGCGGGGGCTGAGACTTTCCCGCTGGTGAACGGTTGGCTCGGCCACCCATTTGAGGTTGGGTCTGGCGTCCGTCAGGGTTGTCCTCTGAGCCCCTTGCTGTACATGTTTGCCATTGATCCTTTCCTTAGGAGGATTGATGATGGGCCTATGGCGGGGGTCGGGATGGATCGGGCGGTGCCGGAATCCACCCTCAGGGTAGCAGCGTACGCTGATGATGTCACCGTCTTTGTGTCCTCGAGGGGGGAGGCAGAGTACGTGATGGCAGAGGTGGATCACTTCTCGGAAGCATCCGGGTCCGGCATCAACTGGGATAAGTGCGAAAGTCTCTGGTTAGGAAGGGGAGATCCTACTTTTGGTCTCCCGGACACCCTTTTAGTGCCCCAGGACTCAGCTAAAGTTCTTGGAATCAAATTTGGCCGGGGAGATTACCCCATGCAAAATTGGGTGGTCAGGCTTGATCGTGCCACTCAGAAGGTGGCTCAGTGGAAGGGTTGGTCTTTGACCCTTCGGGAAAGGGTTAATCTTATCAAAACATACCTACTCCCTGTGTTCATCCACCTGGGCACTGTATGCATTTTGCCAGAGCCTCTCTGAACTCGGGTCTACAACCTGTGCTTCCTAATGTTGTGGGGGAATAGGTTGAACCTAATTAGGAGAGATGTTACGTACCGCACGAGGAGACTAGGGGGGTTATCTATGGTCAACCCTGTGGTGTTTCTCATAAACACTTTTGTTAAGATCAATATAGGCAACCTCTTGCAGGAGAGGGCTCCTCCGTGAGTATTCTCATGTAGGGGATGGCTTCAGCCTTTATTCCAGGAATGGGAGACAGGAGGGCGAGTGAAGGACCTTCGCACGCCACACGGGCATCCTCCGGCTCACGCTACCTTGGCTCTGAAGGTGATACGTCGGTTGGGTCTGGGGATGTGGGAGATCAGGACTCTGTCGAGGAAGCTCCTTGACAAGAGGGTTCTGTTGACCCATTTCCAGAAGCCTCTGGCGCTCAAGGACTGCCCAAGTCGGGACCTGGTGGTAGGGTTGCGTTTATTGAATTCTGACAGGATCACCTTGAAGTTTTGGGACTTGACTTGGCGCTGTTTCCACGGGAGACTGTATGTGAGGGGGAACTTGAAGAGCAGGCCTCTGGTAGATAGGGGTTGCCCCAGACGGGAGTGCAGTAACGTGCTGGAAAGCATAGAGCGTTTCCTGCTTCAGTGCCCCTTCAATACAGAGGAGTACAATCGGGTGGGAGCCTCCATTGGTTGGCCCAGGTTGGCTAGCCTTTCCTATGCGGAATGGGTGTATGGGGCATTCAGGGACCTTGGTGGCAGGGACCGGTGCACTTTATTCTTAGTCAGCCTAAGTGGTCAGGTTTCACATTTGGAATGCACGGTGTTTAGTGTCGACGGAAGAGAAAATCCTCCCCGCGGATGAGGTGAATAGAATCATCTTGGGTGACCTGGTGAAGGTGCGCTCTCTGGATTATGAGAGGCTGGGCACCGTTAAGGCCTCTCTCCTATGGAGAGGGTTTGTCTTTCGTTAGGGACAGTTTTCTTCTTGTTAGGGTCTTTTCAGGGACAGAATAGGGAGAGGTAGGGACAGCTTCTCTGAGGGTAAGTTTTAGAAAAGGAGTAGGGCCATTGTAGGGACAGATTAACTATAGGAATAGTTTTTCTCTATTTGTTCGGTGCCATCACATCCAGTCCTGGTGGAGGGCTGAGTGTGACACTAATAGAGTTTTTGTTTTCGGTCAAAGATAAAGTATGTACAGCTGCAGGTAACTGAACCTTAGGCTTTCGGGTATTAATGTGTAGTGTTGGGTTTTGGTTATGCAGTAGGTAAGAGATGTCATATGTTTTGTTTTGTATATAGGGTTAGGGGTTATAGAAAGGTTGGGTGGGGGTCTATTGGGGGGAGGGGGGAGATATGCCTTAGCCATAGCTTGACACGTCCCGGACAATGAACACTGGACATGGACTGTTGGTGTGGGCGTGGCCCTCAGGTTTCGGTGGGCAGGGCGTGTAATGTGATGCAGCTTGGCTCGTCCTGGACATAGACATTGAGCAAAAAGTACCAAAAAAAAGGGTATTGGGTTGTTGTTATTATTATTATTATTACTTTTGTTATTGTTGTTAGTATTATTGTTATTATTATATAATTGTTTTGGCGTAGAATTTCGGTTATTAGTCAAGTTTTCTTTCTTCTTTTTTGGGAGTTCAGGCTGGATCCTGTGAGTTAGGGATATGTTTTCTTACATGTGGGTATATTGTTATATGTAGTATGTAGCGTATATGTATTGGTGAGTATGAGTGAGTGTAGTTTTGGAGTGTAGTCTGCTGTATATATTATTTGGACCGGATAGACCTTTTGCTTTTGTCCCTTTGTCCTGAAGTAAGGCAAAGTCCAGTTAACATGAGTGATAATTTGTTTTTGTTTTATATTTATGTCTTATGCCATGTGAGCGATATTTATGTTCTGTTTATTGTTATGTTTTTCACTTTTATAATAAAAAGATCTACAGGATGAAGCTCAGGATTAGTACAGGATAAGTAATGTATCTACATGTAAGGAGTTTGTTGGACAGCTGGGTTCATGAAGTAACACATGCTAAGTGTTTTTCTATTGTATTTAATATTATTAATTCCAGCTCTGGTATGTCCACGTAATGTGATTATCTGGTGATGGAGTCTGATCTCTAGTAGTCAAAGTTGGTAGTGCTTCAGAGCCTAGTCTTAATATATTGGCTTATTTCAATTGGATAGGGGGAGTACATGAAGAGGTGGACACAGAACATGCACAGGGATGTAGAGTATAGCAGTAGAAGTCTATTTAAGAGCTTTGCTATCTACAGACTCCTCTAGAATCCTGGAAGCTATAGACCCTGGACCTCAGACTTGGCAGGCGGCTGTGCCTAGAGCAATAGCATTGTTGAAGTGTGAATCTGAAGTTGATTACTAAGTGACATTAGCACGGCCTGTGTGCTCTAGCCCAATTGTGATCCTCCACTTATCATTGTAAGTTGGGCTCTGTTTGTATTCACCGTTGGAAATCAAATTTGAACCACCAAGGTTTTGATTGTTATGAGGAAGGAGATAAAAGTCAGACGACACATTCATCACATACTGTTCACCTGATTTGCAAAAGAAACATTACTGTTCCTTGATTAATCGACCATTAAAATATTGACTTCTGTGCTTCGAAGGCCAACTGAAAACTACGGTTGTATTAGTCCATTCAAGTCTTATAAAAATGTGCTTTTCATACACCCTAATTCAAAAAAAAAAAAAAAGTTGTGACGCTGTATAAAATATAAATAAATGTAAAGAAAATAGAATGCAATGATTTAGAATCTCATATAACGAGATTTTATTCACAGTAGAACATAGTACACATCAGAAGGTGAAAGGCAGACATTATTACATTTCCTTTTTTAAAAAATCTCTTATTTAGAAATTGATTGCAGCGATACGTCTCCAAAATATTGGGACAGGGGTAACAAAGGGCTGGAAAAGTAAGTGGTACTAATGAAAAACAATTGGAGGGTCTATTTTCTACTAAGTCACATGACTGTGTTAAAAAAGAGCATGTTAGAGAGTCAGAGTCTCTCGGAAGCAAAGATTGTCAGAGGTCACCACTCTGTGAAAAACTGCATCTAAAAATTGCAGAACAATTAGAAAAATGTTCCTCAACTTAACTGTGAAAACTTTGAATATCCCACCATCTACAGAACATATCATCAAAAGACTCAGGGAATTTAGAGAAATTCATGTGCACAAGGGACAAGGCCGATAGTGAATATTGGATGCTTAAGACCTACAGGCCCTCAGGCATCACTGCATTAAAAACAAGCATGATTCTTTAATGCAAATTACTACATGGGATCAAGGATACTTCTAGAAATCATTGTCTGTAAACACAGTTCACCCTGCAATCCACATATTCAAGTTAATGCTGTAGCATGCAAAGAAGAAGCCATGCATCAACACAATCCAGAAATGCTGGCGTCTTCTCTGGGCCAAATCTCATTTAATATGGACTGAGGCAAAATGGAAAACTATACTGTGGTTACATGAATCAAAATTGGAAATTATTTTTAGAAACCATGGACAGTGTCGCCTGCAGACTTAAAAGCAAAGGGACCATCCAGCTTGTTATCAGCGCACAGTTCAAAAGCCTGTGTCACTTCTGAGCGGGCCGTGGGGAACAGCGACTTACACAGGCACAACTGAAATAAGAACTGAGTCATGCTGTTTCGTTTACCATGAGCGTAGGACGCACCTCGCTCACACCGTGCTCAGGACAAATCTACAGTTGTGTTCATACAGAGAGGGAGAACTGGCATACATAACAATAAAGACAACAGACAACAATAATCTGTACTGTAATGCTACAAAAGACAAACAGCAATGACTGACAAATGCCAGAACACTTACTAATAATACCAACACAAATATGCAGATAGAACAGCTAATAAATATGAGGTATTAGTAATTTTGCCAAAGTTTGTATGCTCACAAGCCCATGACAAGGGTCTTCGTCTTGTGAGTCCCTTTTCTAACAAGGCAACTTAACCACAGAAGTCCTGCCTACAAGCAGGGTGATCATCCCAATATGGATGGCCCCAATGCTGGGACCTAGGGGCCTAGATAGTAAAAGACAGGACACCATTCACACACACCAACAGACAAGGGACATCACCCTGAACAGGACTTTTCACACCTCATGTCTGGTCACCTACTCAGACACTGAACAAGTCACTGTTCACACTTACAAATAGAAACCCCACTGAAAAAAGGTAGGGATATTAAACAGAAGCTAGTGCAAGTGTCTTTATACCAAGGGTAAAAGGTGTCACATGGAACTGACATAAAGGGACATATGTCACGCATCACTCACTTGACAACACACATGACATTAGATGGCTGGAGGCTACACCTGTCAAAGGGAAGGGGGAGAGGGTCTGCATAACATGCAGATGGGGAATACAGGTGTCCAGACCGTCCTCAGGGAAAGGTGGGAGAAACACTTCAGACTAAACATCATGCATAACACCCAGCTCTGAGTGGGAATAAGAAAAAATGAATACATAACTGGACCGGCACCCTGTAGTAAGAAGAGATGGTATTTATATGCTGCAGACCTGTGGTGGAGAACTCCACACCATCACTCAACCACACATACAGCAATGTGCTTCTGGAAACCCATAGAACCACAGATCCCAGGAGCACAAATATGACAGCCAGCATGGGCAATTTACACATCTTGAAAGGCACTATCAATGCTGAGCACTATATAGAGGAAGAACATATTCTCACATCCAAACGACGTCTCTTTCAGGGAAGGCCTTGCATATTTCTGCAAGACAATGCTAAACCACATACTGAATGCATCACAACAGCATGGCTTCACAGAAAATGAGTCCAAGTGTTAAACTTGCTGCCTGCAGTCCAAACCTTCCACCAATAGAAAACATGTGGCGCATTATAAAATCAAAAATCCAGCAATGGCGACCCAGGATTGTTGAGCAGCTAGAAGCCTGGAACAATATTTGTCTCCCAAAACTCCAACAAATGGTCTCCTCACTTCCCAGACATTTATAGACTGTTGTAAAAAAAAGAGCGGATGCTTCACAATGGTAGACACGGCCCTGGACCAACTTTAGTGAGATGTGTTGCTGCCATCAATTTGTAAATGAGGTAATTTTTTAAAAATGAAATGGAAAAACATCTCCCTCCCCCTTCTGATATGTGTTCTATATGCTATTGTAACATAGTATGTAAAGCCGAAAAAGGACATATGTCCATTCAGTTCAGCCTAATTCCCCCCCCCCCTTTTTCTAGACTAAATAACCCCAATTTTGACAACCTCTCTGGGTATTGTAGTCCGCCCATTCTGTTTATTACTTTAGTTGCCCGCTTTTGTACTATATTATGATATTTATGATACTATATGATAGTATACATTTATGTACTATACTATAATAGTTATTAGAGATGAGCGAACGTACTCGTCCGAGCTTGATATTCGTGTGAATATTAGGGTGTTCGGGATGCTCGTTACTCGTAACGAGTACCACGCGGTGTTCCGGTTACTTTCAGTTTCCTCTCTGAGACGTTAGCGCGCTTTTCTGGCCAATTGAAAGACAGGGAAGGCATTACAACTTCCCCCTGTGACGTTCAAGCCCTATACCACCCCCCTGCAGTGAGTGGCTGGGGCGATCAGATGTCACCCGAGTATAAAAATCAGCCCCTCCCGCGGCTCGCCACACATGCCTTGTGACTTAGCTGAGGGAAAGTGGTGCTGCTGTAGGGAGAGCGTTAGGAGTCAGTGTAGGCTTCAAGAACCCCAACGGCCCTTCTCAGGGCCACATCTACTAGTGTGCAGTACTGTGTTAGCACAGCATTTTTTTTTTTTTTAGTCCAAAATTGGATCTGCAGAGCATTGCGCCCTGCAATAGGGACAGAAGTGGGGGTTAGGCAGGGAGAGTGTTAGGAGTTAGTGTAGGCTTCAAGAACCCCAACGGTCCTTTCTAGGGCCACTTCTATCTGTGTGCAGTACTGTCCAGGCTGCTGTTAGCAGTGTTGCATATTTTTTTTTCTTCTCAAAACCGGCTGTGCAGACCATTGCACCCGGCATTAATACTACAGGGATAGAATTGTGTAGGCAGGGCCAGAAGACATTTATTATTCATTGAATGCACGCAGTGGGGTCTTCCCTTTGCTAAAAAGGAAAAAAATTATATTTGGCCTGCCTGTGTCAGTCCTAAGGTCTGCGTGTACGTGTGTGCTGCGTGTACAACGTACAAAAATCAGACGCAACCAGCTACGCTTTACTGCAGCCTAGCACCATTGTCTTTCCTAACTGGCAAATACCTGCTCTGCTAGAGTTAATAACTCTGCTACACTATAGTTGTGTGACACTTTTTGAGGGCCACACCACAGATATTAAACTTCTTGTTCATTGAATATACGCAGTGGGGTCTTCCCTAAGCTAAAAAGGAAAAAAATTATATTTGGCCTGCCTGTGTCAGTCCTAAGGTCTCCGTGTACGTGTGTGCTGCGTGTACAACGTACAAAAATCAGACGCAACCAGCTACGCTTTACTGCAGCCTAGCGCCATTGTCTTTCCTGACTGGCAAATACCTGCTCTGCTAGAGTTAATAACTCTGCTACACTATAGTTGTGTGACACTTTTTGAGGGCCACACCACAGATATTAAACTTCTTGTTCATTGAATATACGCAGTGGGGTCTTCCCTTTGCTAAAAAGGACAAAAAATTATATTTGGCCTGCCTGTGTTAGTCCTAAGGTCTCCGTGTACGTGTGTGCTGCGTGTACAACGTACAAAAATCAGACGCAACCAGCTACGCTTTACTGCAGGCTTGCGCCATTGTCTTTCCTGACTGGCAAATACCTGCTCTGCTAGAGTTAATAACTCTGCTACACTATAGTTGTGTGACACTTTTTGAGGGCCACACCACAGATATTAAACTTCTTGTTCATTGAATATACGCAGTGGGGTCTTCCCTAAGCTAAAAAGGAAAAAAATTATATTTGGCCTGCCTGTGTCAGTCCTAAGGTCTCCGTGTACGTGTGTGCTGCGTGTACAACGTACAAAAATCAGACGCAACCAGCTACGGTTGAGTGCAGCCTTGCGCCAATTTCTTTCCTGCCTGGGAAATCAAATCACTGGTAATACAGCATGCTGAGGGGTAGGGGTAGGCCTAGAGGATGTGGACGCGGCCGAGGACGTGGAGGGCCAAGTGAGGGTGTGGGCACAGGCCGAGCCAGTGCGGTGGCCAGGGGTAGAGGCAGGGCCAGACCGAATAATCCACCAACTGTTTCCCAAAGCGCCCCCTCGCGCCATGCCACACTGCAGAGGTCAAGGTGCTCTACGGTGTGGCAGTTTTTCACAGAGATGCCTGACGACCGACGAACAGTGGTGTGCAACCTTTGTCGCGCCAAGATCAGCTGGGGAGGCACCACCTACAGCATGCGCAGGCATATGATGGCCAAGCACCCCACAAGGTGGGACGATGCCCGTTCACCGCCTCCGGTTTGCACCACTGCCTCTCCCCCTGTGCCCCAACCTGCCACTGAGATCCAACCCCCCTCTGAGGACACAGGCACTACCGTCTCCTGGCCTGCACCCACACCCTCACCTCCGCTGTCCTCAGCCCCATCCAGCAATGTCTCTCAGCGCAGCGTCCAGACGTCGCTAGTGCCACATTTTGAGCGCAAGCGCAACTACGACGCCACGCACCCGCACGCTCAAGCGTTAAACGTGCACATTGCAAAATTGATCAGCCTAGAGATGCTGCCGTATAGGCTTGTGGAAACGGAGGCTTTCAAAAGCATGATGGCGGCGGCTGCCCCACGCTACTCGGTTCCCAGTCGCCACTACTTTTCCCGATGTGCCGTCCCAGCCCTGCACGACCACGTCTCCCGCAACATTGTACGCGCCCTCACCAACGCGGTTACTGCCAAGGTCCACTTAACAACGGACACGTGGACAAGCACAGGCGGGCAGGGCCACTATATCTCCCTGACGGCACATTGGGTGAATTTAGTGGAGGCTGGGACAGAGTCAGAGCCTGGGACCGCTCACGTCCTACCCACCCCCAGAATTGCGGGCCACAGCTCGGTGGTGGTATCTGCGGCGGTGTATGCTTCCTCCACTAAAGCACCTTCCTCCTCCTCCTCCTCCTCCAACGCAACCTCTGTCTCGCAATCAAGATGTGTCAGCAGCACGTCGCCAGCAGTCGGTGTCACGCGGCGTGGCAGCACAGCGGTGGGCAAGCGTCAGCAGGCCGTGCTGAAACTACTCAGCTTAGGAGAGAAGACGCACACGGCCCACGAACTGCTGCAGGGTCTGACAGAGCAGACCGACCACTGGCTTGCGCCGCTGAGCCTCCAACCGGGCATGGTCGTGTGTGACAATGGTCGTAAGCTGGTGGCGGCTCTGCAGCTCGGCAGCCTCACGCACGTGCCATGCCTGTCCCATGTCTTTAATTTGGTGGTTCAGCGCTTTCTGAAAAGCTACCCCCACTTGTCATACCTGCTCGGAAAGGTGCGCCAGCTCTGCGCACATTTCCGCAAATCCCACACGCACGCTGCCACCCTGCGGACACTGCAACATAGGTTTAATCTGCCAGTGCACCGACTGCTGTGCGACGTGCCCACACAGTGGAACTCTACGCTCCACATGTTGGCCAGACTCTATGAGCAGCGTAGAGCTATAGTGGAATACCAACTCCAACTTGCGCGGCGCAGTGGGAGTCAGCCTCCTCAATTATTTACAGAAGAGTGGCCCTGGTTGGCAGCCATCTGCCAGGTCCTTGGAAAATTTGAGGAGTCTACCCAGGTGGTGAGCGGCGATGCTGCAATCATTAGCGTCACCATTCCTCTGCTATGCATCTTGAGAAGTTCCCTGCAAAGCATAAAGGCAGACGCTTTGCGCTCGGAAACAGAGTCGGGGGAAGACAGTATGTCGCTGGATAGTCAGAGCACCCGCCTGTCTATATCTCAGCGCGTTGAGGAGGAGGAGGAGGAGCATGAGGAGGATGAGGAGGAGGGGGAAGAGACAGCTTGGCCCACTGCTGACGGTACCCATGCTGCTGGGCTGTCATCCTTTCAGCGTGTATGGCCTGAGGAGGAGGAGGAGGAGGAGGAGGAGGATCCTGAAAGTGATCTTCCTAGTGAAGAAAGCCATGTGTTGCGTACAGGTACCCTGGCACACATGGCTGACTTCATGTTAGGATGCCTTTCTCGTGACCCTCGCGTTACACGCATTCTGGCCACTACGGATTACTGGGTGTACAGACTGCTCGACCCACGCTATAAGGAGAACCTTCCCACTCTCATTCCCGAAGAGGAAAGGGGTTTGAGAGTGTTGCTATACCACAGGGCGCTGGTGGACAAACTGATGGTAAACTTCCCATCCGACAGCGCTAGTGGCAGAAGGCGCAGTTCCGAGGGCCAGGTAGCAGGGGAGGCGCAGAGATCAGGCAGCATGTACAGCGCAGGCAGGGGAACATTCTCCAAGGCCTTTGCCAGCTTTATGGCTCCCCAGCAAGACTGTGTCACCGCTCCCCAGTCAAGGCTGAGTCGGCGGGAGCACTATAAAAGGATGGTGAGGGAGTACGTAGCCGATCGCACGACCGTCCTCCGTGACGCCTCTGCCCCCTGCAACTACTGGGTGTCGAAGCTGGACACGTGGCCTGAACTCGCGCTGTATGCCCTGGAGGTGCTTGCTTGTCCTGCGGCTAGCGTCTTGTCAGAGAGTGTGTTTAGTGTGACTGGGGGAATCATCATGGATAAGCATACCCACCTGTCAAACGACAGTGCCGACAGGCTAACACTCATCAAGATGAACAAAGCCTGGATTTCCCCAGACTTCTCTTCTCCACCAGCGGACAGCAGCGATACGTAAGCAATACGTAGGCTGCACCCGCGGATGGAAGCTACGTTCTCTCTCACCATCCAAAACGGGGACATTTCTGCTTCATCAATCTGTGTCTAATATTCCTCCTCCTCCTCCTCCTGCTCCTCCTCCTGAAACCTCACGTAATCACGCTGAACGGGCAATTTTTCTTAGGGCCACAAGGCTCACTCATAATTTTTCTAAACAATTTTTATATGTTTCAATGCTCTTAAAAGCGTTGAAACTTTAACTTGAACCAATTTTTCGTTAAACTGGGCTGCCTCCAGGCCTAGTTACCACTTAAGCCACATTAACCAAAGCGATTAATGGGTTTCACCTGCCATCTTGGTTGGGCATGGCCAATTTTTTGGATGTACATTAGTACTGTTGATACAGCAATTTTTGTGGGCGCTCGCCTACCGTGTAATCAAATGAATTTTTAGCCCACCTGCATTACAGCTGACGTTACATCCGCTGTGTTGGGCAATGCAATGGGATATTTTTGTGTATCGCCGGTGGGTTCCAGGGAGCCACCCATGCTGTAGGTGCACACGGAGTTTAACCTACATCTGTCCACTTGTAAAGAACCCCAGTCTGACTGAGGCATGCAGTGTGGGCCGAAGCCCACCTGTATTAAGCACGACATTACTACCTCAGCTGTGTTGGGCAATGCAATGGGATATTTCTATGTACCGCCGGTGGCTTCCTGGCACCCACCCATGCTGTGGATCCACAGGGAATTATAAATGCATCTGTTTCCACTTGTAAAGAACCCCAGTCTGACTGGGGCATGCAGTGTGGGCCGAAGCCCACCTGTATTAAGCACGACATTACTACCTCAGCTGTGTTGGGCAATGCAATGGGATATTTCTATGTACCGCCGGTGGCTTCCTGGCACCCACCCATGCTGTGGGTCCACAGGGAATTATAAATGCATCTGTTTCCACTTGTAAAGAACCCCAGTCTGACTGGGGCATGCAGTGTGGGCCGAAGCCCACCTGCATTAAGCACGACATTACTACCTCAGCTGTGTTGGGCAATGCAATGGGATATTTCTATGTACCGCCGGTGGCTTCCTGGCACCCACCCATGCTGTGGGTCCACAGGGAGTTATAAATGCATCTGTTTCCACTTGTAAAGAACCCCAGTCTGACTGGGGCATGCAGTGTGGGCCGAAGCCCACCTGCATTAAGCACGACATTACTACCTCAGCTGTGTTGGGCAATGCAATGGGATATTTTTATGTACCGCCGGTGGCTTCCTGGCACCCACCCATGCTGTGGGTCCACAGGGACTTCACAATAGGGAGTTGTACCTGCCTGTGTCTATGAATTAAAAACCGCGGTCTGACTGGGGCATGCAGACACCTTGACAGAATGAATAGTGTGTGGCACATAGGTTCCCCATTGCTATGCCCACGTGTGCAGCTCCTGATGGTGGTGGCACAGGATTCTATTTCTCATTGCTTCTGTACAGCATTGTGGGCTATCGCCCCGCCCCTTTTAAAGAGGGTCGCTGCCTAGCCGTGCCAACCCTCTGCAGTGTGTGCCTGCGGTTCCTCGTCATGGCAGACGCACTTCTAAATAGACATGAGGGTGGTGTGGCATGAGGGCAGCTGAAGGCTGCGCAGGGACACTTTGGTGTGCGCTGTGGGGGGGAGGGGGGAGGGGGAGGGGGGGGGTTGGGTAGCATGTAACCCAGGAGAAGTGGCAGTGGAGTGTCATGCAGGCAGTGATTGTGCTTTGTTGGAGGTAGTGGGGTGCTTAGCTAAGGTATGCCATGCTAATGAGGGCTTTTCAGAAGTAAAAGTTTTTGGGAGGGGGGGGGCCCACTCTTGCCGCTATTGTGGCTTAATAGTGGGACCTGTGAACTTGAGATGCAGCCCAACATGTAGCCCCTCGCCTGCCCTATCCGTTGCTGTGTCGTTCCCATCACTTTCTTGAATTGCCCAGATTTTCACACAAGGAAACCTTAGCGAACATCGGCGAAATACAAAAATGCTCGGGTCGCCCATTGACTTCAATGGGGTTCGTTACTCGAAACGAACCCTCGAGCATCGCAAAAAGTTCGTCCCGAATAACGAGCACCCGAGCATTTTGGTGCTCGCTCATCTCTAATAGTTATATCTTTATATGTATTCATTATTGTAATTACTGATATGTATAGCCACTTGAATGGACACTGTCTCTCTTTTTTAGGTATGTTTTTATATTTGTGTGTTTGTAATTATAATTAATAAAGTATGTTATTTCTATATTTTTTTAATCATTTGATCGATGTCAAATTGAAAGCAATATAAAGATGGCGCCTGATAAACATCGAACAGGAGGCTGCATTGCCTAGAAGTAGCTGTAGTATAGTTAGGAAGCAACAAGAGTATGAAAGACAATCAGGTGAGGGGTGCAGGGATGAAAAAATGTATTTTCGCTGGAATGGCCCTTTAAATCTTATGTCCTTTTTATTGTAAATGGCTCAACCAACTTTACCCAACTTTAGGTGGAGGGCACATGCCCCTGTTTTTTGCAGACCCTAGCAGCACCCCTGGTTATGGCTGCTGGAACTCACCTGTCTGCCCTTTCCAGCCCCAAGGCATCGGTAATATAATGAATATCCATATAACTCAAGCAGGTGGCAATTGGGAGAACAGGATAGTAGAACAGGAATCCGACACACATTTCATTCAGAGTACTGGGACCGCCCTGTAGAGACACATTTGTATTAAAAACAATGCCCCCTTGTGGTCAGTTTATCGTGACATCAACAATGTTTGTTTAGCAATCTGTAGTTATCAAACGTTTTAGTGAGAATCCACATTAGATGTGAATATCCAGCAACCTGAGCAATGTCCCATGAGGCCTGGTCATCAGTCCTAGGTATGATGGAGGAAAAGAATGCAGTGAAAGGAAAGCCTCTTGACTGAAACAACTGTTGTTGAAAGGGGTCAGAGGAGGATATCAGGAATTGTTCTGACGAACAGGTGCTGTACAGTCAAAAACAGCTGAATACAACGCTGGGGCTCCAACTAATGTATCAAACACACATCTGACAAGAATAAATGATCCAATAGGGAAGGTCCTGCCTCCCTTGGCTTCAGAAGCAGGTAGGCAGGCGCATTATAAAAGGGCTGGATGGTGCCATGGTAAAAGATAAGTAAGGATCAAGTGGCAGAGGCCACTAGTAAAGAAAAGAATTGTAGGCACATGTGGCTGTATTTCCATTCTGGAAAGTGACAAGGATCTTCAGCTTGAGTGCAGAGAGGGGTCAGGCTAAAGGCCTGATGCGGTGACCTCCACAGAAGCTTAAATATAAAGTCAGCAGAAGAAGGTCCAGCAGATTCTAGGACGCAAAGCATAGGCTAGCGGAAGATGGCAATGCAAGCAAGTGGGCCTCGCACAAGATGACCATGGATGACCACGCGGCCAGGGCCTGAGCAAGTGAGAACTGGTACATATGAGGAGAGGGAGACGATCGATGATGCGGCTGACCAGAGAGTTATCAGTACTGTGATGATCAGACCACTGATATAATGTATGTGAGTCAAGCATGGTTGTGCAGTGTGTTGTGTGAGAGCTGAGCTGTGCTCCTGCAGGTGTATTTCTCAGGAGGTCATTATTGTAGCAGGGGCATGTGAGCAAACAAAGTGGGCATTGTGGAGATATCCCTGTCGAGTATTGAGCCACTGGAAGAGTTGAGTTCCTAGGGAACAGGGACTGCTAAAGAGTAAATAAGTTGATGTTACGAGGTGGAGAAGAGATTCTGGCCAGGCTAATCAAGAAATATTGGAGATGGAGACTTAAAGCGGTTGTTGAGGGGAAAAAGTCCGCTTTCTCTCAAGATGCAACGGCACTCTTGTTCAAGTCTGTGTTTCGTTTTGCAATTCAACCCTATTCACTTAATTTTAAAGGATTCTCAAAGACCAGTGCATTAGTGGCCTTTACTTAAGATAGGTCATCAATCTTTGATTGAGGATGGGTCTGACCTCTAGGACCCCCACTAATCAGCATAATGAAAGAGCACAATGGAGGAATGGAGCAGACTCACTACTATTTACATTGACAAACTTTGAGGTCCCTTCATTGTGCTGACCGTCTAGGTGCCCAGAGATTAGGCCACCAATCAAACATTCTAAATACACACTACTGGTCAAAAGTTTTAGAACACCTCCATTTTTCCATATTTTTTTGATACTTACACAGTTTAATGTCTGAAAGGCATAGCGCAAATAAACAAGTTAAGATGAATAAAAATAATGGATTAACTTTTTTTCACCAAATTAAATCTAGAGTTTTGACAGCTTTACACAATTGAGGCAATTTTTCTACAACTGTATTGAGATATTGTTCAGAAATTTCTGGTCGACATTGTAACAGTTGCCACAAATGTGCTGAACTTGTTGGTTGCTTTGCTTTCACCTTTTGTCCAGATCATCCCAAACAAGCTCAATGGGGATTAAGTCTGGAGGCTGTGTAGGCTGTAGTGGCCCAGCACATCATCCTGGTCCCCTCCATAAATGTCATGCATGTTTGTTCTATGTTAATGCACTGTGCAAAGCTGTCTTGCCATTTGCAGTGTGTGTGTTGCACAGCTACAGAGCTTGAAGAGTTAACTTTGATAAAATCCATGCCTGCATGTAAATGTATTAGTATGTGATGTCATGTGGTATGTGAAAAGGTATAAATAGGAGAGATTGAGAGTGGGAAGAGGTCTTTCATCTTGTCTGCTACCTGAGGTCCATCTAACACAGAGCCACATGGAGGCACCTTCAGCCTCCTTGTAGTGAAGATGGAAGCAGAGGAGAGATTTCCCGTGATGTCTGTATTCTAGATGTGAGTGTAGTGAGCCCCCAATAGAGAGAGAGCAAATGTAAGTAACTACTTCTTCTGACAAGGCCGCTGCAGAGGTACTACTTCTTTGTCTGATTTTTCCTACACGGCTATCCTGAGCCAGGATCACCGCGTAGAGGCACATCCTTTAACTGTCAAAACCATGCATCTCCAAGTTAGGGTTGAGGTACTGCAAGAAAATAATCTTACTACATTTGAATGTCATTTGCCTGCACTGTAAAGTCTTTAAATGAACTGCCTTGAAATAATTGTTTCAAGTTTATCAAGTAAAAGTTTAGACCGGTCTCTAACCATTCCAAGGGCCCTTAGTACTCAAAGACTGTCTCTGTCTACATTTATTCTCTGCAGAGGGTCATACTGGTGTGTAGGAACGGTGGCGTCACCCGTGACAACTACTACCCCATCCTGTTTATTGGCATTCCCTATCCTAGGGGTGTCTTTGGTGAACTGCAGATATACTTTGACCTTGTCTACGTGTTATCCCTCTGGGAAAGAAGTCTGTTAAGTGATGCCGTGACAGGCCAACACTTTACCCTCCTAGCTTCCCACGTATGTCAGGTGTCCGGGGTTTTCCTATGGGATGCTGCACAGGCCATTCCATTCTTTGAAACCTGCAGCTTCTTTTTAAGTAGTTCTGACATATCGTGTAAGTGAGTTTTGCATAACTGCCTTCCTTGCTATAATACAAACCCCTAACGAAGTAGGCGTACACCAAAGAATATTGCATGGCATATCAAAATGCTGTGGTAGCTCTTTTTTCTAATGCCACTCATCCGGTACAAGTTGCCAACTCTGGATCTGGTAAGAGTCCCAGACCATCATGTTTCCTCCTCCATGTTTGACAGTTGGTGTCACACACTTAGGAACCATCCTTGCACCTACTCAACAGGGTACAAAATCCCTGTGTGATGTAAAAAATATATCAAATTTTGGAGATGCTGCTTGGCTCAGCCAAGTTTTTTTATTTTACAATCCTAGCAGTAGCTTTCTTACTGATGCTAACATAGTATGTAAGGCCGAAAAAAGACATATGTCCATCCACTTCAGCCTATTACCCTCAATATTTATCAATGGGAAGGCAAAAAAATCTCAATGAGGTAGAAGCCATTTTTCCCAATTTAAGGGAAAAAAAAGTTGAAATTTATATTATGGTCACTATTTCCCTGGTGCCCCCCAACCTGCACCCCTATTATTCGGTCAAGTCTGTTGGTTAATATTAACTTCAAAATTGTCATTCCTCTATTCGGGTCCTGTACAAGTTGGGTAAGGTAATTATCTTTAGTAATCGACAGAAAGTTGTTACCTTTATGAGATCCGCAGGTTTCGGCTTCCCAGTTTATATCCAGATAGTTAAAGTCCTGCACAATAATTACTTCATTGGGATTTGCCCTCTACATCTTTTTGCTTTAATAATAGATTTTCAGTAGTGTCTGTCATATTTGGTGGTCTCTAGCTGAGAGCTGCCTCTGATTGGTCCCTGTGCTCAGCCAATCAGAGGCAGCACTCACTCATTCATGAATTCATGAATGGGTGAGTGAGAGCTGCCTCTGATTGGTGAGGGCTGTGACCAATCAGAGGCAGCCCATTCAGCAGGCGTGGATTTTAAATCCCCGGCTGCTGAATACTACACAGAGCAGTTCAGGAGAACTGCCGGCCGGACGTGGCTGAACTCCATTTGCAGGACAAAGGTGAGTATACTTTTTTTTTTCTTTTTACACATTTTTGGATGATTTTCAGGTAAGGGCTTATATTTTTAAGCCCTTCCCGAAAATTCATCCAGCGCTCGCCGGCAGCCCATTGCTTTCAATGGAGTCGGCTGTATTACCGGCTCCATTGAATTCAATGGACGAACATCGTTCTCCTCTGCCACAGCTGTGGCAGAGGATAGCGAGCAGCGCTGGGCCATTTCGCCGAAAACGCTGCTAGCTGCCCCGGTCACGCGATTTGTGGATGCGCATTCGTCATGCGATCCGCAAATCACGCGAAAGAACGCCCGTGTGACCGAGGCCTTAAGCTATAAGATTTTGTGCTGTGAGCTGGCGATCCCACAAACTGTTGACTCTCAAAAATGTGTCATCTGATTTTGGAGTGGCCTTTGGTTTGCCAGACCTTTCTTCATGTCAGATTTTCCACCAGTTTCCGAGTGCCTTTTAATGGTATAAAGCCATCCTGAAATGAAGATGAAGAGAAAAATGGGGTTCCTGCGCTGCTTTATATGGAGCAAAAACCAATTCTTCTTTAAAAAAGAATTCGCAGCGATCAATGATAATTCATAATAAAAATCATTTAATAGGTATAGTAAATTAAGGTACAAAGCCTTATATAAAATAAATAAAACAAGTAGAGATATACTTGCAAAGTGAAATATGCGACGCGTTTCGACGTACTAGACGTCTTTCTCAAGCATATACAAACACACATCAAGCCAGGTATATATAGCACCACAAATCATTGCATACTTTACCCTGAAAGGTCACCGGTGTTGTACCACGTTCCGGTGTCCGGCGCCATCTTGGGCCGTGGATGATGACGTAACTGGGGGCCGGCGTACAGGATTACGTCCCTTGACCCCCAGTCAGGAGCTACGTTGTACAGAAGGCACAACCATTTTATACGTAACCTAACAGTGACCCGCTTCTTTTCCATCCAAAAATTAAAAAACGAATATAGGGAAATCGAAGATTCGGAAACGTTCAATCTAGGAGACCCTATACCCAGTGGATTGAAAGCACCAAGCAGTTTTTTTCCGTTGGACAGTAAGGGTAATTTTATTAATTCATTTTATCAGAGTGTAATGCATGAATTTTCAGAGTTATGCATCAAGGGAAAAAGTATAAAATATAATTTAGATAAAAAACAACAGTTAGCAATAAAAAGTTTAACAAGTAACCCAGATATTGTCATCAAGAAAGCCGACAAGGGAGGGGGGGTTGTAATTATGAATCATGAGTATTACAACCTTGAATCGTTGAGAATTTTGGAGGATAAGACATACTACCAAAAATTAGAGAAAGAGCCCACATCCCTGATTTCATCTAAATTACAAGCATTAGTTGATGCAGCTGTAGAAAATAATTGTCTATCAAAAAAAGAACGGGACTTTATTTTCATCCAAAACCCCGAAATTCCTTTTTTTTATTTTCTACCCAAAATTCATAAAAACCAAAATACCCCTCCGGGTCGCCCGATAATTGCAGGGATCAACTCTATTACAAGTAACCTGTCACAATTCATAGATTATCATTTACAGAAATTTGTTATAAATTTGCCGTCATATATTAAAGATACGGGACACATTTTGTCCATAATCAAACAAATGCCATGGAAAGACCACTATACTTGGTGTAGTTTGGACGTGACTTCCTTATATTCTAATATTCGCCATCACCAAGGGATTAAGGCAGTGGGGTATTTTTTGGAACAAGATCCCTTGATGCCGGTACAACAAAGGTTGTTTTTACTTGACGCAATACATTTCATACTGACAAACAATTACTTTACATATAACGGTACCTTTTTCCAGCAGACTAACGGCACCGCAATGGGTACCAAATTTGCGCCAAGTTACGCGAATTTATTAATGGGTTTTTTTGAAGAAAAGGCTTTTCTAGATGATCGCATTATTCTATATCGTCGTTTCATTGACGACATCCTGTTGATTTGGGAGGGTGAACGAGAGGATCTGGAAAAGTTCATTATAGAATTAAATTGTAATGATTTTAACCTTAAATTTACTAGTCACATCAGTGAAAAAGAAATAATCTTTTTGGATTTAGTTCTCTCATCTGAAAAGGGCCTCATTAAAACAAAGACACACTTCAAACCCACCGACTGTAACAGCTACCTAAACTTTGGGAGCTGTCATCAAAAAAGCTGGAAGGTGAATATACCTCACGGGCAGTTTAGGCGAATTAAAAGAAACTGCTCCACAGTAGGAGATTATGAACATCAATCAAAAGTTCTTATGACTAGGTTCCAGGAAAAGGGTTATCCCTCTGAATTAATTCGTTCTGCATATGTAAAAAATCTACAAGACCCACCTTTGGATAAGATCTCTAGGGAGAATAGAATACATGCAATTACCTTGGATAATAGGGTTAATAATAAAAAACCATTGTTTATCACTAAATACAACGTTCAACATAAGAAAATTGAAAATATTATAGCAAAACATTGGATGATTCTTAAACAAGATCCGTTCCTTCATGATAATATTCCTAGTCAACCGAAAATTGTGTACCGTAAAAATAGGACCCTACAGAATATATTGGCCCCCTCCAACCCGGATAAATATCATCTAAAAGAATGCAATTCTAAACATGCAAATACAGTAATTGGCATATATAAATGCCTTAAGGTTCGCTGCAAATGTTGCCCAGTAATAACACAGGGCAAGAAGGATATATTCTTGAAACGGGAAAAAAAACGGTTAGTATTGGACCAATTTTTTAACTGTGGTTCATCTTTTCTTATTTATCTCCTAGAATGTCCGTGTGGCCTACAATATATTGGACGTACCACCAAAACACTTAGAACTAGAATTAACCAACATAGGTATAATATTGTTAGGGGTTTTCAAAAACACAGTGTCTCACGACACTTTTTAGAGAAACATCAAAAGAATGCTTCACTATTAAGAGTCACTCCGGTTGAATGCATCACTTCTAGGTCATTTTCTCGCCTTAAAACGAGAGAAATGTTTTGGATTTTCCGTATGGATACTCTCTACCCAAGAGGTTTGAATGAATCTTTGGAAAAGATATTTTAAAATTTGATAAATCAGTGTTTTCTGTGAAGGATAGCGTCATTTACTCTGAAAAGTGTCAGTTTCAGATAAGTATTTATTGGTAATCACGAATTTATATTTTGTACATATAGGGTCAGTAATGAATTTAATATCTTAATACTTCTATATTATATCAATATTTTAATAATTGCATATTTATTACTTATATGCATGTTTATCTTTATTTGGTCATGTTTATTTATGTTGGTAATCCTATAGGACTCTTTATGTATATATGTATATCTATAAGAGTGTGTATATATATATATTTTTTTCATCTTCATTCCCTATTCCCTTCCTTATTTAGCCTTTTTTCTTTTCCTCCTTAAAAAGCTTGTGGTTATTATGCCCAACATGACCCAATTAAGTGTATTGAGGTAATTCATATCTAAATCAGTTTTATATACATTAATAGAGTTGATGGCTGTATATATATGCTTCCCCTTACTTAGTTGGCTGCGGGAGAGGAGTCCCGGGACTTAGCTTGATTTCATTATCGAGCTGTCACGTGACACGGCTCCTGGTTGCCGCCCACGGCCCGTTCTTTGCTTCATGGAACGCAGCGCTGCGTGTCATTCACGCAGCACGACCCCACGTGGGGAGTCATGTGACGGGGCACAACACTCGGCCGCTGCCTTCGGTAAACCACCGAGGTATGGAACGCAGCGCTGCGTGCCTTCTGTACAACGTAGCTCCTGACTGGGGGTCAAGGGACGTAATCCTGTACGCCGGCCCCCAGTTACGTCATCATCCACGGCCCAAGATGGCGCCGGACACCGGAACGTGGTACAACACCGGTGACCTTTCAGGGTAAAGTATGCAATGATTTGTGGTGCTATATATACCTGGCTTGATGTGTGTTTGTATATGCTTGAGAAAGACGTCTAGTACGTCGAAACGCGTCGCATATTTCACTTTGCAAGTATATCTCTACTTGTTTTATTTATTTTATATAAGGCTTTGTACCTTAATTTACTATACCTATTAAATGATTTTTATTATGAATTATCATTGATCGCTGCGAATTCTTTTTTAAAGAAGAATTGGTTTTTGCTCCATATAAAGCAGCGCAGGAACCCCATTTTTCTCTTCATCTTCATTTCTGTGTGACCCGACCTCTTAGGAGGATCGGATTTCTCTGGGCAGTACCTGCAGCTCTCCATTGTACTATAATTCGGTGGATTTTTCTGTGATAGCAAAAAAGAAAAATGCTATATGCCTGCTTGGATACTAGGTGCTGACATGCTCACCCTAGGGTGTCATGTCTGGCGCCAGGTGAGTGAATAGAAGTTACCAACTCACATTTGAAAAGTGTTTGGCGCTCTTCCTGATTTCTTTTCTTTTATTACCTTACGGCTTCCTTTATTGGAAACTGGATTATTCTTTGCGGATTGGAGCGACACCACGATGGACTTTTTAAAGAATGGATGGCTTTACCTCCCAGGTCGTTTTCTGTCGGGACTACAACACCTGGATAAGAAACCTGAAAAGCTGAATGCATCGTCAACCCCATTAAGGTTTGAGGGGGATCTAGCATGGGGTGTATTTCCAGAGGAACAACCACAGTTAAAAGGAATTTTGAAGTACGACCTTAAGAATAGTATACAAACACTGTGGCGTCATGCAATTGACTGGTTAGCCCTGAATGTTTATGTGGAAAACAAAATTGTACCTAGGGGTTTGCGGATTAATATCGGCCCAGCCTTTCAGGGGGATAAAACATTTGCTGGTGAATGGCAGTTAATGCTGGGCACGTTTACTGATTTAATTTTAGCAAAAATTATGGCAAAAAGAAAAAACCTCATTATTGAAGCCCTACAAAGGGTGGTATTTCTAGCGGATTTTTGCCAAGAAGACGACTTTAGTTTTGTTTTGAGTTCTATGGAGGCTTTTGAGAATAATTTATTCTATAGGAAATTTAATAAATTTTGCCGCGATGCAGCAGATTATGCACATGATAAATATTTTGCATGGGATTGTAAAAAATCTAATAATTACCCCAGACAAACCAATAAGAGGTATGGTAATGATAGATATCATTTCTATAACTCCACTTATAGAAAGGAAGGGTCTCACCAATACACCACAGATCGAAAAAATAATAATGGGTCAAATCCGGTGAGCAATACATCACAGGGGGATATAACAGTGAGAAACTGGTCAGGGAAAACCAGTATTTTCACAAATAAATCATACCATAGAAAGCCACATAATAGTGGACCTAAAACATTAACCCCTGAACATGTCAAGAATAACAAAGTTAGGGACACGTACAGTAGAAGAAAAAATTTTAAAATGACTGTACCACCTCGGACTGAGACAATGACCCCGAGAGAACCTTCAGTATCTGGGGCACACTCAAATGTAGCTTTGAAAGTGAACAAATCAACCCAAGTTTCTAGGGTGTCGCGTCTATCTAGTATCCCAGAAACAACAGAGGTAGATTCCAATTTAGAATTACCTTTAATTGATCTATCGAATCACATCTCTGTTTGTCCAACCCCTGTTAAAAGAACTTTGCAATCTGTGATACCCTCTACTTGGAGGATTGACAATTTAAACAAAATAGAGAATGTGATTTCAATAGATGCAATAGATCTTGAAAAAGCTCTTTTAAAGTCTCCTCTGGCAGATTCTCCACCAAATCTGACTGAGGTGGCTTCCAGACCTATATCAGGTGAAAGTACCCCGATAGAAATTTCCACCAGAACACAAGTCCCAGCCAAAATGTATACGAGTAGAGACCCCCTTTTTCCATTATTGGAGCCCACAACACCCCGGGTGGTTCCCTCCCAACATACGATCGGGGTCAAAAACAAAATATTCCAATTCTATCAACCCCTCCCATGCACTACGCCCTCGAGGAAGCGTGGCCTCGAAGACGTAGAGGGAAAAGAGGGGGAAGACGATTTAAACAAAAAGAAAATGACCAAGAAGGGAAAAATGTTAAATGTGACCCAATAATCAATAAAGAGGAAGCAAGATCCATGGGTATTTTTAATATTTCTAGTTATGTTTTGAGAAGGAAGGAAGCGGAGGTGCTAGCAAAGGGCCTTACTTTTAGCCCTTCTGTGAACGCAAATCTATTCGATCTTTTTGTTGATTTGAACCATTTTATACGTAACCTAACAGTGACCCGCTTCTTTTCCATCCAAAAATTAAAAAACGAATATAGGGAAATCGAAGATTCGGAAACGTTCAATCTAGGAGACCCTATACCCAGTGGATTGAAAGCACCAAGCAGTTTTTTTCCGTTGGACAGTAAGGGTAATTTTATTAATTCATTTTATCAGAGTGTAATGCATGAATTTTCAGAGTTATGCATCAAGGGAAAAAGTATAAAATATAATTTAGATAAAAAACAACAGTTAGCAATAAAAAGTTTAACCCCTTGAGTGGCACGCCCGGAAATTTTCCGGGACGAGCTCCACTGCTCATAGTGACATAGCCCGGAAGATTTCCGGGCTATGTATCACTATGGGAGCTGCAGAGCACAATGCCACAAGCTGTGACAGTGTGCTCTGCCTGCACAGACCCACAGAGAACAAAGCAAGGGCTTTGAAAAACCAGCAGAAGATATTGCCGATATGTCGGCAACCTCCTGCTTTGTTTACAGGTTGCCATAGAGACCATCGGCTTGTCAGAAGCAAGCCGATGGTCTCTGTGGCAGGGAGAGCTGGTTGTTAGCTGTCAGAGGACAGCTAGGTACTAGCTCTTACAGCAGAGATCAGAGAAAACCTCCGATCTCTGCTGTGTTAACCCTTTACATGCTGCAGTCTATGTGACTGCAGCATGTAAAGGGCTGTCACTGCAGCATGTAAAGGGCTGTCACCATCGGACCCCCGGAATGTGATCAGGGGTCCTGATGGGTCCCTGTGGAAGTCCCCTAAAGGGACAAAAAAATAAAAAAATAAAATAAAAAAAGTTAAAAAATTATAAAAAAAATAATAAAAACACTTGTCTCCCTTTACTTTGTAAAAAAATCAAAAATACAATCACACATGTGGTATCCATGCGTCGTAATGACCCAGAGAAGGAAGTTAAAGCATTATTTAACCCCTTAATGACATGGCCCTTTTTTTTCTTTTTTCCCCATTTCTTTTTTTCCTCCCCCGTTTAAAAAATCACAACTTGTCCCGCAAAAAACAAGCCCTTATATGGCCATGTCAATGGGAAAATGAAAAAGTTATGGCTCTTGAGACGCAACTGCAAAATTAGTTGAAATTCAATGATTAGACCATTTTAAAAAACCTGCCCTGGTGGGCACGACAGGGTGGTAGGAAACCCGCCACTCAAGGGGTTAACAAGTAACCCAGATATTGTCATCAAGAAAGCCGACAAGGGAGGGGGGGTTGTAATTATGAATCATGAGTATTACAACCTTGAATCGTTGAGAATTTTGGAGGATAAGACATACTACCAAAAATTAGAGAAAGATCCCACATCCCTGATTTCATCTAAATTACAAGCATTAGTTGATGCAGCTGTAGAAAATAATTGTCTATCAAAAAAAGAACGGGACTTTATTTTCATCCAAAACCCCGAAATTCCTTTTTTTTATTTTCTACCCAAAATTCATAAAAACCAAAATACCCCTCCGGGTCGCCCGATAATTGCAGGGATCAACTCTATTACAAGTAACCTGTCACAATTCATAGATTATCATTTACAGAAATTTGTTATAAATTTGCCGTCATATATTAAAGATACGGGACACATTTTGTCCATAATCAAACAAATGCCATGGAAAGACCACTATACTTGGTGTAGTTTGGACGTGACTTCCTTATATTCTAATATTCGCCATCACCAAGGGATTAAGGCAGTGGGGTATTTTTTGGAACAAGATCCCTTGATGCCGGTACAACAAAGGTTGTTTTTACTTGACGCAATACATTTCATACTGACAAACAATTACTTTACATATAACGGTACCTTTTTCCAGCAGACTAACGGCACCGCAATGGGTACCAAATTTGCGCCAAGTTACGCGAATTTATTAATGGGTTTTTTTGAAGAAAAGGCTTTTCTAGATGATCGCATTATTCTATATCGTCGTTTCATTGACGACATCCTGTTGATTTGGGAGGGTGAACGAGAGGATCTGGAAAAGTTCATTATAGAATTAAATTGTAATGATTTTAACCTTAAATTTACTAGTCAC
This sequence comes from Eleutherodactylus coqui, assembly GCF_035609145.1. NCBI lineage: Eukaryota > Metazoa > Chordata > Amphibia > Anura > Eleutherodactylidae > Eleutherodactylus > Eleutherodactylus coqui. The sequence continues at coordinate 271,337,760 of NC_089840.1, read as the reverse complement.
ATCAGTGAAAAAGAAATAATCTTTTTGGATTTAGTTCTCTCATCTGAAAAGGGCCTCATTAAAACAAAGACACACTTCAAACCCACCGACTGTAACAGCTACCTAAACTTTGGGAGCTGTCATCAAAAAAGCTGGAAGGTGAATATACCTCACGGGCAGTTTAGGCGAATTAAAAGAAACTGCTCCACAGTAGGAGATTATGAACATCAATCAAAAGTTCTTATGACTAGGTTCCAGGAAAAGGGTTATCCCTCTGAATTAATTCGTTCTGCATATGTAAAAAATCTACAAGACCCACCTTTGGATAAGATCTCTAGGGAGAATAGAATACATGCAATTACCTTGGATAATAGGGTTAATAATAAAAAACCATTGTTTATCACTAAATACAACGTTCAACATAAGAAAATTGAAAATATTATAGCAAAACATTGGATGATTCTTAAACAAGATCCGTTCCTTCATGATAATATTCCTAGTCAACCGAAAATTGTGTACCGTAAAAATAGGACCCTACAGAATATATTGGCCCCCTCCAACCCGGATAAATATCATCTAAAAGAATGCAATTCTAAACATGCAAATACAGTAATTGGCATATATAAATGCCTTAAGGTTCGCTGCAAATGTTGCCCAGTAATAACACAGGGCAAGAAGGATATATTCTTGAAACGGGAAAAAAAACGGTTAGTATTGGACCAATTTTTTAACTGTGGTTCATCTTTTCTTATTTATCTCCTAGAATGTCCGTGTGGCCTACAATATATTGGACGTACCACCAAAACACTTAGAACTAGAATTAACCAACATAGGTATAATATTGTTAGGGGTTTTCAAAAACACAGTGTCTCACGACACTTTTTAGAGAAACATCAAAAGAATGCTTCACTATTAAGAGTCACTCCGGTTGAATGCATCACTTCTAGGTCATTTTCTCGCCTTAAAACGAGAGAAATGTTTTGGATTTTCCGTATGGATACTCTCTACCCAAGAGGTTTGAATGAATCTTTGGAAAAGATATTTTAAAATTTGATAAATCAGTGTTTTCTGTGAAGGATAGCGTCATTTACTCTGAAAAGTGTCAGTTTCAGATAAGTATTTATTGGTAATCACGAATTTATATTTTGTACATATAGGGTCAGTAATGAATTTAATATCTTAATACTTCTATATTATATCAATATTTTAATAATTGCATATTTATTACTTATATGCATGTTTATCTTTATTTGGTCATGTTTATTTATGTTGGTAATCCTATAGGACTCTTTATGTATATATGTATATCTATAAGAGTGTGTATATATATATATTTTTTTCATCTTCATTCCCTATTCCCTTCCTTATTTAGCCTTTTTTCTTTTCCTCCTTAAAAAGCTTGTGGTTATTATGCCCAACATGACCCAATTAAGTGTATTGAGGTAATTCATATCTAAATCAGTTTTATATACATTAATAGAGTTGATGGCTGTATATATATGCTTCCCCTTACTTAGTTGGCTGCGGGAGAGGAGTCCCGGGACTTAGCTTGATTTCATTATCGAGCTGTCACGTGACACGGCTCCTGGTTGCCGCCCACGGCCCGTTCTTTGCTTCATGGAACGCAGCGCTGCGTGTCATTCACGCAGCACGACCCCACGTGGGGAGTCATGTGACGGGGCACAACACTCGGCCGCTGCCTTCGGTAAACCACCGAGGTATGGAACGCAGCGCTGCGTGCCTTCTGTACAACGTAGCTCCTGACTGGGGGTCAAGGGACGTAATCCTGTACGCCGGCCCCCAGTTACGTCATCATCCACGGCCCAAGATGGCGCCGGACACCGGAACGTGGTACAACACCGGTGACCTTTCAGGGTAAAGTATGCAATGATTTGTGGTGCTATATATACCTGGCTTGATGTGTGTTTGTATATGCTTGAGAAAGACGTCTAGTACGTCGAAACGCGTCGCATATTTCACTTTGCAAGTATATCTCTACTTGTTTTATTTATTTTATATAAGGCTTTGTACCTTAATTTACTATACCTATTAAATGATTTTTATTATGAATTATCATTGATCGCTGCGAATTCTTTTTTAAAGAAGAATTGGTTTTTGCTCCATATAAAGCAGCGCAGGAACCCCATTTTTCTCTTCATCTTCATTTCTGTGTGACCCGACCTCTTAGGAGGATCGGATTTCTCTGGGCAGTACCTGCAGCTCTCCATTGTACTATAATTCGGTGGATTTTTCTGTGATAGCAAAAAAGAAAAATGCTATATGCCTGCTTGGATACTAGGTGCTGACATGCTCACCCTAGGGTGTCATGTCTGGCGCCAGGTGAGTGAATAGAAGTTACCAACTCACATTTGAAAAGTGTTTGGCGCTCTTCCTGATTTCTTTTCTTTTATAAAGCCATCCTCCCACTGTAATAGCAATCTATGCAGATCACGGCATCTAAAGGGCTCACAGAGGGAGCACTTCTGTGAAGTCATCGAACCCCCGCGATATAATAGCGAAGAGCAAAAGGGTTGCCAAGGCAAACAGGAAGACAGCTACAGGCATCCTGCTTTGCCATTGCCCATGGTCGCTATTACAAGCAATGCTTTATCATAGTACAAATATATTATAGTATATTATATATTATAGTAAAATCCCCTACAGGGATATAAAATGTGTAAAAAATAATAATACAAATAGTGTAAAAAATAAAAAAACATTGTTGTGGTGCTTTTTTCCCTATTAGTATAAAAAAATTAAAATCCCACATTTTTTATATCATCGTATCCATAACGACTTGTACACGTAATTGAACACACATTTTATCCTGTATGGCAAAAAGCGTAAAAAAAAACTAAAGCAAAATGCTTATTTTTTTATTTTGTTTCCTAAAAAAACTCGATAAAAGTGTTTTAAAAAAAACATATGTACCTCAAAATGGTACCCATAAAAACTACAGCTCATCAAAAAAAGCAAGCTCTCACAAAGCTCTGTCCATGGAAAACTAAAAAAATTATTAGACTTTGAATGCAGCGATTTAGAAAAAAAAACAATTTAAAAAAAAGGGTTTTCTTGTGAAAAAGTGGAAAAAAATAAGAAGAATTTTGGTATCGTTGTAATTGTACCAACTTGCAGAAAAAATGTATTCTGTCGTTTATGCTGCATGATTAACGCTGTAAAAAAATCCCCCCAAAACAAAGGCAAAATTGATGTTTTCTCTCCCTGCTATCATAAAAAAATTTAAGTTTTACAATGGCACCAATAAAAACTACAGTTCACCACACAAAAAACAAGCCCTCATACGGCCATGTTGACTGAAAAATAAAAAAGTTATGGCTTTTGAAAAGTGAAGATCAAAATCCCCCCCAAATTATTGCGTCCCTATTAAAGATGAGCGAGCACACTCGGATACAGCAGTTACTCGAGCGAGCATCACTCTTCTCAAGTAATCCAAGTGTGCTTGGGGGGGGGGGGGCGGCGGGGAGTGGGGGTAAGCGAGGGGTAGCAGGGGGGGGGGGAGGGAAGAGAGAGATGTCTCTCTCTTCCCCCCCCCCCCCCCCCCCGCACTACCGGCTGTCGCTCACCCCTGCCGCCTCCCCTGAGCACGCTCGGACCAGTAAGCAGTTACTCGAGAAGTGCGATGCTTGCTCGAGTAACTGCTGTATCCGAGCGTGCTTGCTCATCTTTAGTCCCTATGCCCAAAATAGACCACGTCCTTAATGGGTTAAGGGTTATAATTGTCTGTCTTGTTTGGTTAACTGACTCTTTCTTATCATTATGATGGCATTGTGCTCTGTCCTGAAGAGCAAAACAGTCCAATCCTGCCCTAGAGGGTGTTGCAATGCAGTCTGCTCCTACTCTGGTTATATAGAATCAGAGGGTTTGAAAGTAATCTACAAAAGTTGAGACACCAGTAGGAATAGTTTACATCCAATTTTAAACCATAATTTGTTTTCTGTGCTGCACCTTTGAATCATTTCAGGTTACTTGCCGGGTTTGATTGTCAATGTCAAAAATAACTGGAAAAATTGAGGGGTTTTAAAACTTTTGACTTACAGTAGGTCAATAATGTCCTACTTCCAGAGAACTCCTTTAGATGTCTAGATGAGTGTTCTCCCACAGAGTCGTGTTATACTACGACTTGGATGCAACAATATAAAAAATATCTATAAGCAAAATACGGATTGCAGAAAGAAAAAACTTACAAAGGTGACACTTTCTCGGTCCATGGTGTTGGACGTACATTCCACTACAATCTGATCCCCCTGAACAAAGAAGACAAATCATGTTATCATCTTAAACAAATATTTACTTCCAGCACAGATAGAAAATAGAGGGCTCCCTGTTATGGTGAGTGGGCTTTGCTACACAGGACACGCTGGCTGTCAAAACTGACCACTCCAAGTCAAGGTAAAACTTGTGAGGTATATTCAAAGCCACGGCAGACCATTCAAGTTGAGTACAAAAATGAACAGAGACAAGGGAAAGGGAATTAGAGAAGTAAATATCTAGAAACCAATGGGACAGACTCCACAGCAAATGGTTAACTCTCATTATGCTATCCCTAACCAGTTCTGCCTAACAGCTGTGCATCTACCCTGAAAAGGGCGACACAGTGATTGGAACTTAGTAGAATAGTCTATGCATTCCTAGATGGAAAAATGTCACAAGAGAATACTAGGGAGCACAACTAGCCAAGGAAGATAGAGAATGCTGAACAGTCAGGCACTAACAGTAAGAGAAACCAAGAACAAGGCTCACAGAAGCAGGTAGTCAAAGGTCAGAAATGTCTAGGGCAAACTCCACTCAGATGGACTAGTAGACAAAAGTATAGCCAGTGTTCACTGAAAGGAGATGCTGGTATAAAATCCTAAACCACACACTGATAGGTTGACTTGGCTGAAAGACAGCCCATCTGGCCTATGAGTGTAATAACGAATGGAAAACCTTCTCCCTTGGCACTCAGCATCAAAATTTAAAAGTGAACACATGTGCTTCATATGTCCCAACTGAGATGCCATTACGTCACACACATGTGCCTGATCATCTACACAGAGACCGATGCCATGTCTCCAGTCCCATTCCTCTGGAGAAAGAAGCACTGTGCAAGTTTTCCTGCCCAGTATATGGAGTCCATTCTCTGGTAGTAACATATTTGACCTATTTTGTGCTTTATTTTAATGTCCACCTGGTTTCATTATCTATCTATCTATCTATCTATCTATCGACCTACCTACCTATCTGTTTGTCTATCTGTCTCATATCTATCTATATAATCTTACCATTTTTATTGTAACAGCTCTTGGTAAATTTCTGACTTGTTGAAAATTGAAATCATACGTTTTGTCTTCCCCGAGGCTTCCTATTAAAGTGCCGTTCCTGTGGAGAGATAACTGCAGTTTTAAATAACTAGATGATGTTAGATGATAGATATCAGAAACTACCTTTCAGAAAACTTGCCCATCTATCCTTCCAAATACCATCTGAAAGTTTTTGGCCTCTTAGAGCCCTACAATCATGAGTGCAGTATGAGCTCCCTATGGATTATATAATGGCAGCGATGGAAAGCCATAATGAAGGCTTTATAGTTAATCTAACTTTCCAAAAGCAGTTGTTGGGAAGAAGGGATTTATATTCACTGGAGATTTATATTCTAGTTGGAAATACATTCTTAAAATAAAACCGGAAGATAAGTGGAAGCATTGATCATGCTGCTCTTACCTGTAGTGCATTAGCCGCAATCCATGAGCAGTGAGATGTCCATGCAATAGAAATGTTTGAACAGTAAGGTCAGGAATGGGCTCACCCAATATCTAAAGAAGAACAGGAAGTGCCTTCAGAGGAGACTTTAGTTACTCTTTCGAGAAAGAGAAGACCTTTTTAGACCATGGTGTGTGTTTTTTAGTAAGACGTGCTATGCAGAGCCACAAATTCTTCACCTCGAGGAAAGACTCAGCCCCCCCCCACACACACACACCTGCCCTTTAACTACATACCCTAGTTAAAGCATACTGCCTTGTTGGTGCCCCCTTTAGTATTCAGAACTTTTCCTGCTATCTACAGTATGTTCTAGGTGTCTGAAGAAGAGAATAACCTGAGAATGGTTGTTCTAGATATCTAAGATATACATGGATATGGAATCTAATTAACATTTAAGCCTATGATGACATCTAGTGGTTAGTGGCCAAATATCTCGAAGCATTGCAGGAAGCTTTAGATCAGAGGCTTTCATTGGACATGTCAAATCCTACATAGACAACAGATGATGTTGACCAATGGGTAGTGACATCAAATATCTATAGTTCTGCTCTCAAAAGTTTGGTCACTTACATCCTCCATCAAATGAGTGTTGCAAAGTCCATAACTTCGAAATGCTTCAGAGCCAGGAGGAATAAAATGTATGGGAAATGTAAATATCCCAATCATTACGGTGGCACAGTCATAAGGACGCAAGTCTGGGGTGTAAGTGATCCTTATTCCGGAACTATCTTTCAGTCCTGAAAGTCAAAGATAAAGAACATCTGCTCAAAAGCAAAAACTTATCTGGGTAAAGAATCAGCACTGACTCCAGCTATATGTTGGCCCCAATGAGTCAGAGTCACAGTAGTCCCCATATCTATTGTAGCTGTAGCCTTGACAAGCATTGAGTGTGATTATCTGGATCACCATAGACCCCTGTGCCCAGTGGGCCCCGAAACTGACAAAAGCTCCTTATATTGTAGGCACCAGTTGCCATAGAAAACCTGTTCCATTACAGGGACATTTGATGGGGTGACAGAGGAAGCTGCCTCTGTCTGTGTAATGCAATAAAAGCTGCAGCCACTATTTAGCGTTAAAGTAGTAAAATGGCCAAGATTGGAGCTACCTCCAATCCTGCCCTTGCAGAAGAGTATTAGCTGTTAAGATCATGAGCTAGCACCATCCCCACATTATGTTACAAAAGTACAGCATTCTGTATAAAGTCCTATTCACCAGCACCATACATCTATGGGGCAGGTTAAAGAATCAAAGGGATATGCTCTGTTATATTTAGTGCAGGGCTAAAGGGGACGAAGCATGAATTGAATTCTTATACCATGCTCCGCCCCTGAGGATCATCGCACGGTGTATCTGTGTTCCCCATAGTTTTTCTTTAATGTTCAGCTGATCAAAATAAAAATTACTGAGGATAGATTGACAAATTTTGCTTCAGACCTTATTTCAGCCCTTTGGGCGGCAGTTTTATGACCATACATCCTGTTAGTATCTTAGGAAAATATACTTGAGATAAAGTACACAATCTTTATTACCTTCTTTATTTTCAAAGTTGCTGTAATGGATTTCAAGTCTAGCGTAAAGGGGATCACCTTCTGAACCCACAGAATTCCCGCAATTCAGTGGATAATCAAATGGCTGCGAAGAAAGAGAATGAGAAAAAAATATGTTAGTCTCCTCCACTGTCGAGAATCCACATGGCAGGTCATTTAGGTTCCTCCTATGGTGCTATATGTTTCCATGTGCAGCCATGCAGTCTCTGGCAGGTACCATAATTTAGCCCTTCAGGTCTTGACCAGTTTTAGACTTCAGGAGACAAAAATGGTATTTTTTTCATTTTTGCCTTCCCACATTCTGACTGCCACAACCTCTTTAGTTTTAGGCAGAGTGTTCATTGTCTTGTGTTGATATGTGATTCTGATCTTAATGTTACTCCCTATATTCAATCACTTGCTCTTTCATGTCACCTGCGCCTCAAAAGCAATTACAGAATCCACCCTTTGTTATAGTGGAAACTTTTAGTTGCCCTGATCCATTTTGGCCTTGACCAATATTTACCCATCTTCCCTCACTAAACTCTTCCTTCTCCAATCTATCCTGAATGCAGCAGCCATACTCATTCTTCTGTCCCTGTGCAAGTCACTACTCTGATGCCTCTACACTGTGCCCAGTCACTACACTGGTTGCCTGTCCATTATGAAATGTAATATATACTCATCGAACTCATCCATAAAGCTCTCCTGAGTGCTGCACCACCTAATATATCTCCTCTCTCATCGTTAATCTTCCACCTTACTTCTGTTCTCTGTTCTACTAATGATCTGAAACTAAGTTAATTCACTATCCAAACCCCCTACTCTCAAGAGACTTAGGAGACTATTAAACTCTGGTGGGTTTACATATTAGTATGGGATTGTAGTGTTTCAGACTGTTTGCAACATCTAAAGATAAAGTGCCCTCCTATGGAGAGAAAGGGTGTAAACCAAGCACAGTAATTCACTTGCGCATGGCAAAAATTGTGTTGCCTCCGTTTACTCACTGACATGCTATTACAACACCCTGTAATCCCACATCACAGTTTTTGAGTAGATGATGGTATATCCACCACTGAGGAATTCTGCTACATACTCACCTCCCCTCCTACAGCCCAACCAAGTGTAGCCGACATACACTGGGAAAATCGTGGATCACTGCCATAGCAATCTCCAATATCTGATGTGGGGATGACGTTGTTTCCACAAATATATACCAGGATGTGGTGCACTATGCCAATGGTATCAGGGTCATACATTGGCTCGTACTGTATTAAATAGGAAAATAGAAGCATTTATGTAAAGTTGTGACAGAAAAGAAGGTACGAGAATCTCTGGAAGATTAATGACCATGAAAATTAAATGAGGTTGAGATGCATTTGAGAGAAACTTTGAAAACCATCAACAAGCTACTACAGGGAGACTCAAAAATCCAGGCCACACACAGTGTTTTCTGAAATAAGTGATATAAGTAGAAGATTTAGTTGAACACTTAGATGGGTGGGGGAAAACTTTTTAGTACTATGATGGTGTCTGTCAGCCATCTTTGTGGTAGCGCTCTTAGGTTCAGCCAAAAAAACATCAATGGAAATGAGGTCATAGGATACATTTAATTTGTTTTGTTCATTTTCAGTTTTTATTCCTTACATTCAAAAATGTATAACTTTTTCATTCTTCCATTTACACAACTACATGAGGACTTTTTTGCGGGACCATTTGTAACTGGAGTTGAATGGAAAAAAAGGCAACTCTGCCACTTTGTTTCTACGGTGTGCACAATGGGGCAAAAATGACATGATACCTTGGGCTCATTTTTTGTGGGACGTCTTGTAGTTTCTATTTGTACCATTTTGGAGTTCATGTGAATTTTTGATTGCTTTCCATTAATTTTTTTCTTGGAGACGAGGTGACCGAAAATGCTGAATTCTGGGGTTGTTTATTTTTTGTCTGACGACGGTCACCTTACAGAATTAATAATGTGTTAGCTTGATAGATCAGACTTTTATGAATGCAGCAATATCAAATATGCTTTTATTTTTATTAGTATAGGAAAAGGGTTTTTTTTTATTTTACTTCCTGTCATATGGGACAGAGGGGCTTTTTAGAGCGAAGAAGTGACAAAAACTTGGACCTTCTGCTGTCTCTGCTTCTCCCATAAAAAGGTGGAACAACTATGAATACTGGTATTACTATGACTCTGTGTAAAATAGCTATGCATTTTGTGAACTAGACTGGTTCTGCAGAAGGTCCCAGTTTTGGTCATTTGTTTTCATGTTCTTATGCAAGCAGATAACAGAATCTTGGGATGGACCCAAGGCAACAACTTTTCCTTTTCTACATGCCTATTGGAACGTTGTGCTCCGAGCGCAATATTTGCAGGTTAGCTTTACCATAAATACTATAAACAGTACACTCTATTTTTGTGAGATGTTGCCCTAGGATGTGGTTTAAGGTACTGAGCCTGGATACAACTGTAATGTCTGCACTACATTACTTATATACCTGGTTATAATGAAAATCTTATATTGTATTGTAGGGCTTACCCTTATAATATGATGTTTTGTCGACACTCTGGGCATTTCGAAGAACGTACAGGCATAAGTCGTATCTTCATCCGGAATAAGAAACTGGTAGAAGGGTGAAAACAAAAACATATTCAGAGTATGAGGCTGAAGCAAGTGTTGATGTTAAACGTCATGTCTTACAAAATGGTCTCAGGAAGGACAATACTACAAAAATCAAGTTGTGTTCAAATCTTCTAATAGGTGAGAAAAGAAGCAACCAAAAATTGTCATTGTCTCAAGAAAAGTTTCCCTTAACAAACTGATATAATTAATGATGCCAGCAGTATCTCCTACAGCTTCATCTAAGTTAAATGCAATGTTGATATGAGAAGGCAACTATCAAAGTACACCCAGCCTTTGTTTTTCAAATCAATTCAGATTGCCTTAGACCAATAATACATTTGGTGTTAGTAGCAAATATTCAAACAGGAACTTTGAAAGCTGGAGAAGGGTTCCATCTGAATAGTAGTTGAACATGGGTAAGTCGGTCCTGAGAGATAGGCGAACACCGTTCAGAGGGGACAGGCGTTGGCCTCTGTCGCCCTCAGCTGACTGAAAGAGAGTCTGGTTCATATCCCCGAACCCGGAGAGGCAGAGATGGGCGGCTGTCACTGGGTGTCCAGTGCGACGACGCAACCGATGCCAGAGAAGCCGGCAGAAGCCCCAGGGAAAGTTCTCTTTTCTTTGTAAAGGGCAGGGCACCCTGGAATGGGTTTGCCTCGAAAGAGGAGCCAGCGTAGTCTGGGATGATTTAGTGAATCCTGCACTGAGCAGGGGGTTGGACTATATGACTCTTGAGGTGTCTTCCAACTCTACCATTCTATGATTTCGCATGGGCTGGGAATTTCTATTGTGGTCTCCAAATTTTAGCTTTGTAGCATCATAATACTAAAGGCAAGACATGCTTGGACTTTAAGAGTTCCACATGATCTAAGAATATTTAGTGTCATCTACGAATATTTTATAATACAGCATGTATAGTCATTATGATGTAATTGTTCCCAGCAAGAGAAACCAAGTAATCTTGTAGGTATGTTACCTTTTAATGGGTAACAAAAATACATGATGTTAATGTGAGCTTTTGGACTTACTCTGAGTCCTTCATCAAAGCATAATGAAATGGATCTAAAGAGGCATGCATATTTATACACAAATACTTATGACAAGGCACAGTGAAGGTTTTATGGTCTCTGTATTAATGTTAGGGGTGTGGTGGTGGTGGTGGTGGTGGGGGGGGGGGGTTCAGTTCACAAGGCCAGCAGTGTTATCTGTGCTATAGATTTCTCATACTTCCCAGTGACACATGAATCTTCGCGAATAATTTAGCCCTCCATTAAAGTGTCAAAGGTTGTTATGAATTTATATTCCCAAATTCTTCTATGGCTTTGTGACTTGAAATTGCCTTTAAGTATAATAACTTCCATATCTTCTAGGTTGTGTCTGTATCTGGAGAAATGCTCGACCACAAGTAATTCTGTCTTTCTGTTTAATTGTGTGGCAATGAGACCTCATCCTCACTTTAAGTTTTTGTCCTGTTTCTCCAACTTAAAGGCCACCAACAGGACATTTACTGCTCAGGATCAGGTACACAACATCAGACATGAAACAAATAATTGTCCCCGGGGTCTTATAGTCCTGTTGTGTGTTGCGGATTTGTATCCTGTCCATGATCAGTATATGTGAGCAGGTCTTGCAGCTCCTTACATTGCAGCGATAAGTTCCTTTTTGTGTGTCAGAGGGCAATGCACTCCTGATTATAAAGTTCCTTAAGAAGTGGAGGGTCCTGGAATATGGTTTTCAGACGGTCATCTTAGTGTAGGGTATGAGTTTCTTTGCATTTTTCCTTAGTACCTCCAGCTGTGGATTGTAGGTCAATACTAGAGGTACATGATTTTTCCCTTCCTTCTGTGTGTATTGGAGTACTTGATTACTGGGTATCCTGGTGGCTCTGCTGATTTGGTCATCAATTGAAGTGGGATGGTAGCCCTGATTAAAAAATGTCCTTTTAAGATGGTATAAATGTTCTTTTCTGTCCGTTGGATTGGAGCAGATCCAGTTGTATCTGATGTAGGCTGTAGACAGTGGACTTTTTGATGTGTTTAGGAATGGAACTTTCCCATCACAGGTATGTAGGCTAATCAATCGGTTTTCAGTACAGGGATGTCTGTATTGAGTTGTTTGAAATTTTTATGGTGGTGTCCAAAAAGTTGATTTCAGTATACAAGTAGCTTAATGTCTGGTTTATGGTAGGGTGGAATGCATTGAATCTCTCATGGAATTTTATCAGTTCTTGTTTGGTGTTGGTCCAGATGATTATGATGTCATCAATGTAGCGGAAGTAGGCCAATGGTTTGTTGGGGCAGGTGGCCAAAAAGTCACTCTCCAGTGTTGCAAGGTTGGCATATTGCAGTGCCATTTTACTGCCCATGGCAGTCCCGGTGAGTTGCATGAATATCTCTTTGCCAAAGGAGAGATAATTGTGTGTGAGGATGAATCTTGTGAGTTGTAACATGGATTCAGAGGCAGCCCCATTGGCCTCAAGGTGTGCCTGGCAGGTGGTCAGTCCATCTTCATGTGGGATGTTGGAATATAAGTATTCTACATCCATGGTGGCCAGGATGGTGTCATCGGGGAGGAGACCTACAGTTGACAGTTTGTTCAGTAGGTCCATGGTGTCTTGCAAATGGCTGGTTGTGTTTCTCACCAGTGGTTTAGGACCCCTTCTACCCATCCTTAGATTCCTTTAGTGAGGGTTCCCACACCTGAGATAATTGGCCTCCCTGGGTTGCCAGCTTTATGTAGTTTTGGTAGCATGTAGAACGTTTCAACCCTGGTGTTCTTCAATATCAAGTTCAAAAGTTTTGTGGAGCCTACAGACAGCCTTCTGATGACCTTTTTCAATTTCTCCACATATTTTTGAGTCGGGTCTTGATCCATTTTGCTGCAGTATCCAGTGTTCGTCAGCTGTCTGTCTGCTTCTTTCATGTATTCATGAGGACTATAACACCACCTTTATCTGCAGGCTTAATGGTGATCTCCTTGTTGCTCTTAAGCGCACAGTATGATGGAACGCATCTAACTATGATGGCTATGAATAATTTTTTCGAGATTGGGACAAATCAAGAAGGAATCTCTTTAAGATGTATACACTCTTTGTTTACATCTGGGGAAATTGAGATGTTTCATCTGTGGCGATATCATGTCACATGACCTTGGTGAGAAATGTATAATTTTTTCACAGGGCAAAAAATAAGTATAGATCATGATGTTTTCCTCTTTTGTGACCAATTCATCAAATGCCATGTTCACTGTCATTTTGTACAAGTGATACTATTGCTATGTGACCCATTGGTTGTCTGCATCCAATAACCTTCAACATATCACATCTACTATTTTAACCATACTACATTATATTTTTTTCTTTTAAGCATGGTGGCTCAGTGGCTAGTCATGCAGCATGAGAGTTGTGGTTTCCAATCTGAATATCTACATAGAGTTTGTACACCAAATAGCCACTTTATTAGAGAAAAACATACATTTCAGTAGATGTTGTAGTTGTATTGCAGGAATATCGGCTCCTGCAGACAGGAAGCTTCTTGTAGAGCCACAAATTAGATGGAGGTGCTGACATGTTCTGACCAGCTGACAGGAAGGGATCATCGAGTCATGCTGATTGTGCCGAATTCTGACCTCCCATCAACATGTTGTAACAGAAGTTTGGTCTCATCTGACCAGGAGATGTTTTTCCGCTGCTTAGTGTTATGATTAGAGATGAGCGAACGTACTCGTCCGAGCTTGATACTCGTTCGAGTATTAGCGTGTTCGAGATGCTCGTTACTCGTGACGAGTACCACGCGATGTTCGAATTACTTTCACTTTCATCTCTGAGACGTTAGCGCGCTTTTCTGGCCAATAGAAAGACAGGGAAGGCATTACAACTTCCCCCTGCGACGTTCAAGCCCTATACCACCCCCCTGCAGTGAGTGGCTGGCGAGATCAGGTGTCACCCGAGTATAAAAATCGGCCCCTCCCGCGGCTCGCCACAGATTTGTTCTGACATAGAGGAGGGAAAGTGCTGTTGGTGCCGGAGCTGCTATAGGGAGAGTGTTAGGAGCATTTTTGGCTTCAAGAACCCCAACGGTCCTTCTTAGGGCCACATCTAACCGTGTGCAGTACTGTGGAGGCTGCTTTTTGCAGTGTTGCACTTTTTTTTTTTTTGTATAACGGCCGTGCAGAGCATTGCGCCCTGCAGTAATTATACATACTCCAGGGCCAGTAGTGGTGGTGAGGCAGGGCAGAAGACATATATTGTGAGGCAGGGACAGAAGACATATATTGTGAGGCAGGGACAGAAGACATATATTTATTGAATATAGGCAGTGGGCCTTTCCAAAAACATTGGGGAAAAAAATCTATTTGGGCTGCCTGTAACTGTCCTCAGTTTTCTGGGTCTGTGCTGGGTGTTGTTGTCCTCCTAATTCATACGCAGCCAGCTAAGTGTTACAGCAGGCTTGCGCAAAATTATTTCCTGGCTCTGTGTTAGCTGTTACATCACATTCCAGTCCACAGTGCAACAGTCTGCAGTTATTTTACATACTCCAGGGCCAGTAGTGGTGACGCAGGGACAGAAAACATATACAATGTATATAGGCAGTGGGCCTTTCCAAAAACATTTGGGGAAAAAAATCTATTTGGGCTGCCTGTGACTGTCCTCAGTGTTCTGGGTCTGTGCTGGGTGTAGTTGTCCTCCTAATTCATACGCAGCCAGCTAAGTGTTACAGCAGGCTTGCGCAAAATTATTTCCTGGCTCTGTGTTGGCTGTTACATCACATTCCAGTCCACAGTGCAACAGTCTGCAGTTATTTTACATACTCCAGGGCCAGTAGTGGTGACGCAGGGACAGAAGACATATACAGTGTATATAGGCAGTGGGCCTTTCCAAAAACATTTGGGGAAAAAAATCTATTTGGGCTGCCTGTGACTGTTCTCAGTGTTCTGGGTCTGTGCTGGGTATAGTTGTCCTCCTAATTCATACGCAGCCAGCTAAGTGTTACAGCAGGCTTGCGCAAAATTATTTCCTGGCTCTGTGTTAGCTGTTACATCACATTCCAGTCCACAGTGCAACAGTCTGCAGTTATTTTACATACTCCAGGGCCAGTAGTGGTGACGCAGGGACAGAAAACATATACAATGTATATAGGCAGTGGGCCTTTCCAAAAACATTTGGGGAAAAAAATCTATTTGGGCTGTCTGTGACTGTCCTCAGTGTTCTGGGTCTGTGCTGGGTGTAGTTGTCCTCCTAATTCATACGCAGCCAGCTAAGTGTTACAGCAGGCTTGCACAAAATTATTTCCTGGCGTTCCGTAAGCGAAGTCAGCCTCCAACCACAGGCCAATAAGCGGCACATTTAATTACAGCGTTCTGTTTCTGCACTACTGGTAATACACCATGCTGAGGGGTAGGGGTAGGCCTAGAGGACGTGGACGCGGGCGAGGATGCGGAGGCCCAAGTCAGGGTGTGGGCACAGGCCGAGCTCCTGATCCAGGTGTATCGCAGCCGACTGCTGCTGGATTAGGAGAGAGGCACGTTTCTGGCGTCCCCACATTCATCTCACAATTAATGGGTCCACGCGGTAGACCTTTATTAGAAAATGAGCAGTGTGAGCAGGTCCTGTCGTGGATGGCAGAAAGTGCATCCAGCAATCTATCGACCACCCAGAGTTCTGCGCTGTCCACTGCTGCAACTCTGAATCCTCTGGCTGCTGCTCCTCCTTCCTCCCAGCCTCCTCACTGCATTACAATGACACATTCTGAGGAGCAGGCAGACTCCCAGGAACTGTTCCCGGGCCCCTGCCCAGAATGGGCAGCAAGGGTTCCGAATCCTCTCCCACTGGAGGAGTTTGCCGTGACCGATGCCCAACCTTTGGAAAGTTCCCAGGGTCCGGGGGATGAGGCTGGGGACTTCCGGCAACTGTCTCAAGACCTTTCAGTGGGTGAGGAGGACGATGACGATGAGACACAGTTGTCTATCAGTGAGGTAGTAGTAAGGGCAGTAAGTCCGAGGGAGGAGCGCACAGAGGATTCGGAGGAAGAGCAGCAGGACGATGAGGTGACTGACCCCACCTGGTTTGCTACGCCTACTGAGGACAGGTCTTCAGAGGGGGAGGCAAGGGCAGCAGCAGGGCAGGTTGCAAGAGGCAGTGCGGTGTCCAGGGGTAGAGGCAGGGCCAGACCGAATAATCCACCAACTGTTTCCCAAAGCGCCCCCTCGCGCCATGCCACCCTGCAGAGGCCGAGGTGCTCAAAGGTCTGGCAGTTTTTCACTGAGAGTGCAGACGACCGACGAACAGTGGTGTGCAACCTTTGTCGCGCCAAGATCAGCCGGGGAGCCACCACCACCAGCCTCACCACCACCAGCATGCGCAGACATATGATGGCCAAGCACCCCACAAGGTGGGACGAAGGCCGTTCACCTCCTCCGGTTTGCACCGCTGCCTCTCCCCCTGTGCCCCAACCTGCCACTGAGATCCAACCCCCCTCTCAGGGCACAGGCACTACCATCTCCTGGCCTGCACCCACACCCTCACCTCCGCTGTCCTCGGCCCCATCCACCAATGTCTGTCAGCGCACCGTCCAGCCATCGCTAGCGCAAGTGTTGGAGCGCAAGCGCAAGTACGCCGCCACGCACCCGCACGCTCAAGCGTTAAACGTGCACATAGCCAAATTTATCAGCCTGGAGATGCTGCCGTATAGGGTTGTGGAAACGGAGGCTTTCAAAAGTATGATGGCGGCGGCGGCCCCGCGCTACTCAGTTCCCAGTCGCCACTACTTTTCCTGATGTGCCGTCCCAGCCCTGCACGACCACGTCTCCCGCAACATTGTACGCGCCCTCACCAACGCGGTTACTGCCAAGGTCCACTTAACAACGGACACATGGACAAGCACAAGGGGGCAGGGCCACTATATCTCCCTGACGGCACATTGGGTGAATTTAGTGGAGGCTGGGACAGAGTCAGAGCCTGGGACCGCTCACGTCCTACCCACCCCCAGAATTGCGGGCCCCAGCTCGGTGGTGGTATCTGCGGCGGTGTATGCTTCCTCCACTAAACCACCCTCCTCCTATGCAACCTCTGTCTCACAATCAAGATGTGTCAGCACCAGCACCTCGCCAGCAGTCGGTGTCGCGTGGCACGGCAGCACAGCGGTGGGCAAGCGTCAGCAGGCCGTGCTGAAACTACTCAGCTTAGGAGATAAGAGGCACACGGCCCACGAACTGCTGCAGGGTCTGACAGAGCAGACCGACCGCTGGCTTGCGCCGCTGAGCCTCCAACCGGGCATGGTCGTGTGTGACAACGGCCGTAACCTGGTGGCGGCTCTGCAGCTCGGCAGCTTCACGCACGTGCCATGCCTGGCCCACGTCTTTAATTTGGTGGTTCAGCGCTTTCTGAAAAGCTACCCACGCTTGTCAGACCTGCTCGGAAAGGTGCGCCAGCTCTGCGCACATTTCCGCAAGTCCCACACGGACGCTGCCACCCTGCGCACCCTGCAACATCGGTTTCATCTGACAGTGCACCGACTGCTGTGCGAGGTGCCCACACGGTGGAACTCTACGCTCCACATGTTGGCCAGGCTCTATGAGCAGCGTAGAGCTATAGTGGAATACCAACTCCAACATGGGCGGCGCAGTGGGAGTCAGCCTCCTCAATTCTTTACAGAAGAGTGGGCCTGGTTGGCAGACATCTGCCAGGTCCTTGGAAACTTTGAGGAGTCTACCCAGATGGTGAGCGGCGATGCTGCAATCATTAGCGTCACCATTCCTCTGCTATGCCTCTTGAGAAGTTCCCTGCAAAGCATAAAGGCAGACGCTTTGCGCTCGGAAACAGAGGCGGGGGAAGACAGTATGTCGCTGGATAGTCAGAGCACCCTCCTGTCTATATCTCAGCGCGTTGAGGAGGAGGAGGAGGAGCATGAGGAGGATGAGGAGGAGGGGGAAGAGACAGCTTGGCCCACTGCTGAGGGTACCCATGCTGCTTGCCTGTCATCCTTTCAGCGTGTATGGCCTGAGGAGGAGGAGGAGGATCCTGAAAGTGATCTTCCTAGTGAGGACAGCCATGTGTTGTGTACAGGTACCCTGGCACACATGGCTGACTTCATGTTAGGATGCCTTTCTCGTGACCCTCGCGTTACACGCATTCTGTCCACTACGGATTACTGGGTGTACACACTGCTCGACCCACGGTATAAGGAGAACCTTTCCACTCTCATACCCGAAGAGGAAAGGGGTTCGAGAGTGATGCTATACCACAGGACCCTGGCGGACAAACTGATGGTAAAATTCCCATCCGACAGCGCTAGTGGCCGAAGGCGCAATTCCGAGGGCCAGGTAGCAGGGGAGGCGCAGAGATCAGGCAGCATGTACAGCACAGGCAGGGGAACACTCTCTAAGGCCTTTGACAGCTTTCTGGCTCCCCAGCAAGACTGTGTCACCGCTCCCCAGTCAAGGCTGAGTCGGCGGGAGCACTGTAAAAGGATGGTGAGGGAGTACGTAGCCGATCGCACGACCGTCCTCCGTGACGCCTCTGCCCCCTACAACTACTGGGTGTCGAAGCTGGACACATGGCCTGAACTCGCGCTGTATGCCCTGGAGGTGCTTGCTTGTCCTGCGGCTAGCGTCTTGTCAGAGAGGGTGTTTAGTGCGGCTGGGGGAATCATCACAGATAAGCGTACCCGCCTGTCAACCGACAGTGCCGACAGGCTTACACTCATCAAGATGAACAAAGCCTGGATTTCCCCAGACTTCTCTTCTCCACCAGCAGACAGCAGCGATACCTAAACAATACGTAGGCTGCACCCACGGATGGAAGCATTGTTCTCTATCACCATCAAAAACGTGGACCTTTTAGCTTCATCAATCTGTGTATAATATTCCTCCTCCTCCTCCTGAAACCTGACGTAATCACGCCGAACGGGCAATTTTTCTTAGGCCCACAAGGCTCAGTTATATAATTTTTGTAAACAATTTCTATACGTTTCAATGATCATTAAAGCGTTGAAACTTTCACATGAACCAATTTTTATTTTAACTCGGCTGCCTCCAGGCCTAGTTACCAATTAAGCCACATTAACCAAGGCGATTAATGGGTTTCACCTGCCCTCTTGGTTGGGCATGGGCAATTTTTCTGACGTACATTAGTACTGTTGGTACACCAATTTTTTGGGGGCCCTCGCCTACAGTGTAATCCTATTAATTTTTAGCCCACCTGCATTACAGCTGACGTTACATCAGCTGTGTTGGGCACTGCAATGGGATATATTTATGTACCGCCGCTGGGTTCCAGGGAGCCACCCATGCTGTGGGTCCACAGGGAGTTGTAACTGCATGTGTCTACTTCTAAAGAACCCCAGTCTGACTGGAGCATGCAGTGTGGGCAGAAGCCCACCTGCATTTAATCGGACGTTACCTCAGCTGTGATGGGCACTGCAATGGGATACATTTATGTACAGCCGGTGGGTTCCAGGGAGCCACCCATGCTGTGGGTGAACACGGAATTCCCATTGCGGAGTTGTACCTGCCTGTGACTATTTATAAAAAACCGCGGTCTAACTGGGGCATGCAGACACCTTGACAGAATGAATAGTGTGTGGCACATAGGTTCCCCATTGCTATGCCCACGTGTGCAGCTCCTGATGGAGGTGGCACAGGATTGGATTTCTCATTGCTTCTGTACAGCATTGTGGGCTGTCGCCCCGCCCCTTTTAAGGAGGGTCGCTGCCTAGCCGTGCCAACCCTCTGCAGTGTGTGCCTGCGGTTCCTCCTCATGGCAGACGCACTTATATATAGACATGAGTGTGGTGTGGCATGAGGGCAGCTGAAGGCTGCGCAGGGACAGTTTGGTGTGCGCTGTGGACACTGGGTCTTGCGGGGGGGCGGGGGGGGGTTGGGCAGCATGTAACCCAGGAGAAGTGGCAGCGGAGTGTCATGCAGGCAGTGATTGTGCTTTGTTGGAGGTAGTGTGGTGCTTAGCTAAGGTATGCATTGCTAATGAGGGCTTTTCAGAAGTAAAAGTTGTTGGGAGGGGGGGGCCCACTCTTGCTGGTATTGTGGCTTAATAGTGGGACCTGGGAACTTGAGATGCAGCCCAACATGTAGCCCCTCGCCTGCCCTATCCGTTGCTGTGTCGTTCCCATCACTTTCTTGAATTGCCCAGATTTTCACAAATGAAAACCTTAGCGAGCATCGGCGATATACAAAAATGCTCGGGTCGCCCATTGACTTCAATGGGGTTCGTTACTCAAAACGAACCCTCGAGCATCGCGATAATTTCGTCCCGAGTAACGAGCACCCGAGCATTTTGGTGCTCGCTCATCTCTAGTTATGATGTTTTTGCTCTTTTGCCTCCTGTATATAGTGAAATGGACCATGCTGGTATAACCCGGGTGCCTTCTGAGATATGGGTCTGCCTGTGAGATGATAGATAGATCATGTGTGTATTTATTTTTTTACTGGTGGAGGGGGGGGGGGGTGATGAGTTTTGGAGCTCATTCTCCTAATCTTTTCAGATTTTAGGAACATACCTAGCTGCAAATGCCTCATGGCTGGGCCTTCTAAGAGTCCTGATGGTGCTACAGAAAGTTCCGAGCAGACCACAGTCAGCAGTCATCAAGCGCGGTAAAGAGAGAGGAAGGCGGCCATAAGTTTTTGCACCCGCGCCAGCTGAGCCTTTAGCTACGCCCCTAACAGTGAGTAATGACAATCATGTACAGCACTGCAGAATCATTATATCTGTAAGTATTAGGAAGTCAGTTTATGCAGTAAAAACAACATTTCTGGTCCTTACATCATTCATTTTGAAATCGTAGATTAGCGTGCTTTCAGGGAATATCGGGTGGTACAGAACTTCCAGGAAGAAGATGGGTTTTCGAAATGTGTGGTCGTCCTTTAGCTCCGGTTGTTCTCCATCCGCGGTGATGACCGTCACTCTTATCGTGTCATTCTAGACAGAATACAACCAGACTGTGAATTATAAGGAAACACAATATCTTACCGGACATCACTGCTCACTTATAAAGGTGAAGGCCAGGCAAACATAGCAGAATTACCAATGAAGATCAATCACAGTCAGGTTCTTCTAGGGCACTTCAGAAACTGCTGGGCAAGACTGCACATTCTGCCATGAGTCATTCAACTGCAGTGGCCTAATATTGGGGCACTACCCAATCACAGTATCCTTAGACCAGTGCGTACATCTACAGCATCTTAATGATAGCATCATATAATTACCCCATAATAGTCAGTGTCCCCATGAGAGAGAAATTCAACCACAGTATAACATAGAAAGTAATTCAGAGTAAATAATGTTTGTACATAGTAATTCCACCAGCAGCATAGTAACTCAGGGTCAGTACAGGATCAGTAATGAATGTACGCAGTGACTCCACCAGCAGAATAGTGAGTGCAGCTGTGGAGTATAATACAGGATGTAACTCAGGATCAGTACAGGATAAGTAATGTATATACACAGTGACTCCAGCAGCAGAATAGTGAGTGCAGCCCTGGAGTAGGTGTTGTGTGTTGGAGCTCCTCAGAGAACCGGGTTGTGGTTGCAGTCCCAGCTGGAAGCCTGTTTTGGATCCAGGATCAGTAGATGTATCTGGGCTTCTTGTTCTATTGAGTCCAGCAACCCCCCCCCCCCCCGACTCCGGTCAGAGGGGGGAAGTGCTCAGAAGGCAGCGACAACTCCATCAGCGGCGCTGGCGGCGTACGTGGTGTCAGCAGCAACAACTAAGAAAGCCGAAGCAGCTGGTAAAGCTATGAAGAGAGAGGGTCCGGGTCGCAGGCGCAGTGACATGGCCCAGCAGGTTGGTGCAGCCGCATCTGACAGTGCCGGAAGTGAGATGATGACCCGCAGTCAAACTCACAGCCAAATGCTCGGCAAAGGAGGTAAGCTGCAATGGAGCGACTGGTGGAAAGGGGAGTCTGTGGTAGAGCTGGCCTTCCATCTGGCAACGAACATGGCAGAGTATGAACGTGCGGGGAGAGAAATCCTCCTGCAGAAGAAGCTGCGGTCGGCTAGGTCGCTGAAGGACCAGACCGCCTCTAAAGGAAAAAAAGATGCAGTCAGCAAGACCATAGAGGACTACAAGGACTGTATACAAAGCTGCAAGGAACAGAGGAACAGGATTCTGAAAAAATTAATAAACAGTGACAGATTCTCCAAAATGGTGTCAGGACGCAGTGGTCATAAGGAGGCTGATCACTCCAGCGATGGGGACAGCAGTGGTGACAGTTCTGATGACGACGCCTACAAGGATAGTCTGAGGGAGCTGCCTGTCTTCTCAGGAGAGCAGACCCAGAGTGGCACTACAACCACCAGCAGCCTCTGGCCGGAGCAGGTAGCACTGCCTCCAACCTCCGGGGATTCAGATCCAGAGGAAGATAAAAGCGATGGGGGCGCTTTGATAATGTAGCAGATACGGCTGATGGAATCCCCTCCTAATATGAGCAGCCTTTAGTTTGGTGGTGATTTACCATAGGAGGATGTAAAGATCAAGGCGAAAAAAGGGAAAAAAAAGAACCTGGTATAGGAAAAATATGTGTATGTGACGGGGGGCGCTGGTTTGGCTGCAAAGTTGGATCAGGGCACCCCCACCCTGAAAACCCTGGTTTCTGACTCTGCAGTGGGCTTTGAACATGGGAACAGGGATAAAGGAGTTAAACTGGTCGGGTCCTCTGTCCCTGTTTTGGTTGGTGCAGTGACAGAAACAACCAGCACAGGACAAGGCAAGGTGGCAAAAGATTATGGCAGTGGCGGAACTGCCAGCAGCAGTAGGGCCAGTGATGCGGAGGGTGCTGTGGGGTCGGGATCGGGGGTCCCCTGTGTGACAGGTCGGTCTGCAGGGGTCCCAGTCTAGGTCCCAGGCACCCAGTGATGTGGAGGCTTCTGGCAAAAGTAAAGAAAAAAGCAAAAATGAAAATATTAAAAGTCCCATGATACAGAGTGCTGACCATGGGGGGGGGGGGGGGGCTTATTACGGTGGTTGCAGCTGCACAAGATGGTGCAGCGGTGCCACCCCCCAGGTCTAACAAGGCCAAAACAAAACCTGCTTGTAACCCCAAGTCTGGTCCAGATGGTGTCGGTGTAAAAGGTGTGGATGTTTCTGGTGCGGCCCGTGTGTATGATGCTCCGACGCACTTGGAGGCACGAGCTGCAGTTAGTGTTCCCATCACAGGGGCACCTACTGTACAAATAGACACGGGTTCTGCGGATAGTCAGGGTGTATCACAGGTTCCAGTCGCCCCTCCGACGGCAACAACAGCTGGTAGGAGTTATGCCAGTGTTGCCGCTGGAGAGGAGGGGTCCTCCTTGTCTCCAGGCTCTAGAGAGGGCGTCTTGCAACAGCACCACCTAGGGGCTCTACGGAAAGGGGAGAGTTCAATCACAGTTGGAGGAAGAAAGGTGAACCTATCTCTTTGGACAGAGAGACACGGCTTAGGGGCCTTCCGAGAGCAAAGGATGGAAACCGTATTGTCCCTACCGACACCTGGGCAGGAGATAGGTCGTATGAATGTGGTCCGTCTTTGCTGGAAAGGCAATGATACATGACCCCCGAGGGCGAGGGTAGTGGAGCTTCTACTGAAGATGGGCTTCAGGGCGGTTGACATCTTTGCCCTGATCCATCCCTATGGCACATCTGAGTTTCACATCAGTGTCGTTCGCCCGGAGGGTCTAGAACTCTTCTAGGGGAATTACGAGCTGATGAAAAGCGAGCCCGGCTGGTGAGATTCTGCCATCCAGGTGGTGTCTCGCCAGAAGGAGGTCAAGAAAGTGACCATTTTGACTTGTAACGAGTTGCTTTCTTGTTTTGATATTATGACATGGCTCGGTCGATATGGTGAGGTGACGGACATGCCCAGAAAGAACAGGGATGAGCATGGCATCTGGTCCAGGGCCTGGACGTTTATGGTTAAGCTGGAGCGTTCAGGTAACTCAATGGCTCACATTCCATCTGCAGCCTTCCTCGACAGTGATCGTATCCTGGCCTTTTACCAGGGGCAGCGTCGCTTGTAAGACCTTGAAGTGCGCTCTGTGTGGGGGTCTGGGTCATCTAGCCGCCTCTTGTGCGGAGATTAGGTGTAACCTGTGTGATGATCTCGGTCACCCATTCAGTCGAGGTCCACGCTCCGTCGCCAATGTGGTCTCAGCCCCTGCGGATGGGGCTACGCTATTAAGTGCAACACCATCAAAAGCCAACCGCCTGTCTCCAGAGCCTTCCCTATCGCGGGCTCTTGTGACTGAATTAAAGTCACCTCCAAAGACAACTTGGCAGCTGGTAAAAAGTTAGGGCACGTCTTGAACTTTAAAATTCTGGGCACGGAATGGTGGAGCAGGCATGGCCCCTGAGCTGCACTGGGGACCCAAAAAAAAAAAAAAAATTTCTTTTGTATGTCAGATGGCTTGGTCTTTATTTTCATATTTGTTTAAGTATTTTTCTTGGTATCTATGCTATGTTATTGCTTAATTTTGTGTATGATGTGGTTTCAGTGTGGTACGGCTGTACCTGTAGTTTTAGTTTTAGTTTCTATAGCTAGATGTTCTTCTTTTAGGTATATTGTGTTATGTGTTGAGTGTGTGTGGGAGTGTACATCGGGGAGGGTGGGGGTGGAATCCAGACATGGATATTTCTTTTGTTTGTGGACGATGGACTCTGGGTGAAGGGCCTTATTTTTCTGTATACGGTTGTATTATTATTATTTACTATTGTTACAGTTTGGTTTGATTGTTATGTTTTCTACTTTTATAATAAAAGATCTACTGGAAGTAACTCAGGATCCGTATAGGATAAGTAATGTATGTACACAGTGATAACAGCAGCAGAATAGTGAGTGCAACTCTGGAGCATAATACAGGATGTAACTCAGGATCAGTACAGGATAACTAATGGACGTACACAGAGATTCCACCAGCAGAATTGTGAGTGCAGCTCTTGTGTATAATACAGGATGTAGCTCAGAATCCAGTGGGGGTTGTAGGGGTCCTGACCTGTAAGCTATGGGTGCCCAGAGGCTCCCTTTGTAACTGTAGTGCAGTAGTTGTGAGAAAGCTCCCAGTGCACAAGCCTCTCACATTGCACCTCTGGGCTGTTATTTGCATGGAGGTTATTACATTTCCTCCTCAAACAGCGTGTTCTCTGTGCAGGATGAGCTTGTGGAGAAGTCAGGCGCTTAAGAGCAGCACGAGGAACAGGTAACAGCCTGGAGTTGCAGTGCGCAGTGGGGAAATATGGAGCATACTCGTATAACCTGGGTATTTTGCACTTGTTACCTGCACACAGGTGGCAATTCTGGTTTTAACCAAAGTCCACCTACCTGCTCAGCTGCCTGCAGGTCCTTGAGCCGTGCCACCTAAAGTAACGTGGCCGGTAAGTCTCATTGCAGCCTTCAAGAAATGCCGGAGCTGAGCACAGAGGGCAATAAGTGTAGGCAGTATGACAGGGTTAACAGGGAGTGAAGGGTTTAACTAACCCAGGGCAATGCTGGGAGCTAAGGAGGGTGGAGTTTTTACAGGAAAGTGAAAGAGAAAGAGAGGAGGAGCCAAACCAGTAGCTGAAAATCCAGAAGAAGGAAGACCAGAGAGAAGATTGTGAGAAAACTGCAGAAAGAAGATTGAAATCAGTGGGTCCAGCAGCAGCAGAAGTCCCAAAACTGAGGAGCAGTTCCTGAGGTCCGGTGGAAGAGGGAGGAAGAAAGAAGAAGTAAGAGTCTGAAGAGGTCGGCTGCTATTTACCCAAGATGGAGGCTGTGCTGGTGAGGATCCAGGTGGTGGCGGAGGAAGATGGCTGGGAGTGGCTGCAGCGCCTGACCGAGGAAGCGCTGGAGAACAAGCCGGCTACAGGAGTGGTGAGAGAGAGGAAGACGCGTGGCTGACGCGGCTGAGCCCCGCGCATGCGCCTTCCTGCGGGTGCTGTGTCTGGAACAAATTCCACGTGCTGCGTCAGGCACTGGGCCCCGTGCTGCGAGGGGGGCAGGGCCCAGTGCCAGACAGTTGTCGGAGACAAAAAAATTACTTTGGGCTGGCCCCTCCCTGGGAGTTCCAGGGGGTCAAGAGGCCCCCCTGCTAGTGGCCACTGCACAGAGGTAGACAGCGGTGGAGGCAGGCTTGGAGAAGAGGTCGGCAGGTGGCAGACAGCGACGACAGCGGTGGCCCGGTGCAGTTCGGCACCCAGAAGGTCTGTAGCAGCTGCGAATACAGCAGAGCAGTCACAGCCAGGGAGAAGCAGGTTAGCGCAGAGGGACAGCAGTGATGAGAACCAGATGGATCAGCTGGAAGATGGATCGACGGCTGGTGGGTTCACAGCCCCTGTGCAGCCAGGTGAGATACCATCTATGATTGCTTTGTCTAATGTGCTTAGTCAGTTGGCGCTTGCGGGAGGTAGTCTGGAGGGAATTTGCGAGGGAGGAGAGGCACTTGCTGGGTGCTGGGTCAGGCATTGGTGAGCAGATAAGGGCCTTAGTGGGGTGTATGTGGGAGTTCTTACGGCGGCAGAAGTTAAGGGCGAACATCGTCGCCTGTGGTGACGCGGAGCACATTGGGGACCGCTTCATCCAGCAGGTAGGATTTTTCTGTAAGAAGATCGGCTGGAGGGACTGGGGTAGAGCAGGCGGTGGGTGTGATGGATGTTTGGCCCACCCTAGGGCTGGTTACGGCATTAAACCTGCCGGATGGCGGGTTGTCTAGCGGTGAGAGCGTCCCGGGTGGAAGCTCCGCCAGTGGGGTGGAAGTCGTGTGATAGGAGGGAGTCGCAGTAGCAGTCCAGATGGAGAATGGCGGGGATGGGATCCGCCTGGATAATAGGGCAAAGGGCGAGGTATATGTTTGCTTTGAGGGGCCCTTGGCGGCTAATTTGAAGAAGGAGGTATGGGAAAAAATTTAAAGGGATAAATACGTTGAGATATTCTGCCTCTTGCCCTTAAAAAAAAATAAAAATTCAGTTGGACAGAGGAAAAGAGTACAAAAAGGAGGAAGAGGAAAAAGGCAGGTGGCATCTAATCCTGCAGACATTCACAAACTGGTTACAGGCTCTTGTCATTTTGGCTAGTATCATAGGGGAAAAGGCACTGGAAAATTGTTCAGGCCTCTTTCTGCTACTTGAAGTTGATTGGCCCCAGTGCGTTTTGGGCTGCCGTTGCAGGGGGGAGCCGGGTCTTCTGGCTAAGCAGCCACATCCGCGGCAAGGAGTCAAGGGGGACAGGCTGGGGGGAAACAAATTTGACTTTTGTTGGCAGTTCAATGAAGGCCAGTGTAAGTTTGGTGCAGGATACAAGTTTGAGCATGCCTGCTTCCATTGTAGCGCAGGGTCGTACGGAGCATCAAAATGCTTCAAACAAAAAAAAAGGGGGGGGGGGCACAGTTTTTAAGAAAATGGAAGAGTCTAGTGAAATTGGCAGATACCGTGCCATTTCTAAATATATATCTGGACAGGAAGAAAGGGGTGTTATTGTTTAAGGGTTTTTTAGCAAGGGGTTTGCTATTCCTCCGCCTGCACATAAAGTCCCGTTTTTCCACAGAAAATCTGCGCTCAGCACTTGAGAAAGTGTGGTGTTAGAGAAACTGGGTAAGGAGATTAGCTAATGCTGTATGTCGGGTCGTTTGGGAACCCCCTTCCCTTTACAGAAATTGGTGGTGTCCCCGCTGGGTGTAGTCATAAAGGAAGGAGCCGGAACAAGCTTCGGTTAAATTCATCACTAGTCCTACCCCAAAGGGGCGTCCATAAATGATGGCAGAGACCCTGACATTTGTTCGGTGGTTTATTAGTCATTTGACGCCGCATTGCGTTGGGTGTGGACATATGGACACAGGGCTTTACTGGAAAAGGTAGATATTGAATCGGCCTTTCGCATGCTACCGGTGGCGCTGGAGAGCACTAGGATATTGGAGTATTTTGGAGAAGGAAGTTATTTGGCTGATCGTTGTTTGCCCATGGGATGTTTCATCTCATGCGCATATTTTTTGAAGCGTTTAGCTCATTTTAGAGTGGGGGTATGAGACCCAGTTGGGTATCCATTACCTGGATGATTTTGTGCTTGAGGCGAATGGGTCGCCGGTGTGCGACTTTGGTGGCTACGTTTTAATGGACTGCTCAGCGTTTTGGGGTGTCATTGGCCCCGGATGGAACGGAAGGGCCCACTACATGTTTAAGTTTTTGGGCATAACCATTGACACTGAGGCAATTGGTTTGCCGATTGCCCGAGAAAAGTTGTAGGATTTAAAGGAGGAGGTGGCGAAGGCCCAAGGGAAAAAGAAAACTTCCTTGCGAGGGCTGCATCACTGCTGGGAAAACTTAATTTCGCGTGCAGGATATTGCCCATGGGCCGTGTCTTCTGTAGGAGATTGGCAGCAGCCACAGCTGGTGTGAAGGCCCCACATCATTTCATTAGATTGAGAAAAGGTCACAAAGGTGACCAGTCTGTGTGGGCCACCTTCCTGGAAAGGTATAATGGCAGATCGGTAAGAATGGAGGGAATAAGTGAGAATGCTGATTTGGAGTTATATACGGATGCAGCTGGCAGTGCTGGGTTCGGCGCATACTTCCAAGGAGAATGGTGTGTGGGGGAGTGGCCCGAGACTTGGAAGCAGGCTGGCTTGGTACGGAAGCTGGAGTTATTCTATCTTTTTTCCAATATTGGGGGCCGTGGCGCGTTGGGGTGCTCACTTCCGGAGCAGGAATGTCAGGTTTCATGGTGATAATCTGGAAGTGGTTCAGGTAGTTAACACGCTTACGGCCTCATCTTCCCCAGTGGTGAATTTGCTGCGCCATCTGGTGTTATAAGCATTATCATTGAACGTGCAGATAGTGGCAGAGCACGTTCCGCGGGTGGAAAATTCACTTGCGGATGCTCTCTCTAGTTTCCAGTGGGAGCAGTTCAGGATGCCTGCTCTGGAAGCAGATGTGGAGGGGAAGACCTGCACAGTTTGGCTCTGGAATGTTGTAAGCGAGCAGTTGGACACCTGATGAGGGACACTGCCTCGGGTTATAAGCGTGGCATACGATGCAGCATGGCATGAGTGGGAGGCCTGGATATTACAGTGTTGGGCTGCAGACTCTGAGGATGACAGAGTGGGGGGGGGGGCCTTGTTGAGTTGCTTGGTATGGTTTTAGAGGAGGAGTGGTCATTAGTATCAGTTTATGGCCAGGGTGGTGGTTTTTCTTGGGTGTTAGTTGAGAGGCTTGAGGAATGTTACAAAGAACTTTTTAGCTAAGCAGTGAGAGGATTGAGGAGGGGGAAGGTGCGGTGTGATTCTAGGAGACCGGTATCTTTTTTTAGCCTGCTGGAAAGTATGGGGTCGGCGTTGAATACCATATGCGTGGATCCTTTTGAGAGAATGTTATTTCAGGCAGCGTTCTCAGGGGCGTTTTTTTGGGCACTAATAATAGGGGAGTTAGTTTCGCCTAGAAATAGGTGTAGGGGCAGTTTCCAGATGGAGGATGTTAGATTGGTGGACGGGAGGCTAGAATTTTTCATTCGGTGGTCAAAGATGGATCAAGGGGGTCGTGGACAGAGTGTTTGCTTTAGAGAGGTTAAAAGGGGCATAGATATGTTTACTACGGGTGTGGGAAGATTACTAAAGTAGTGAGGTAATGAATTATTCTGTGGTTTTGTTTTTGTTAAAGGTCATCAGCCGGCATTAGTGTGGATTTTGGGGGCACTCCTACGTTTTGTGGGGGGCAGTAAGAGCAGCAGTTAGACCGGAAGGGAGGCAGTTAAGGTTTGGAAGGAGCGAGGCAGTCATTAGGTAGCTGGGCTTGAGGGGAATGTGGTGGTGCAGGGTGTTAGAAGAAGTGGAGAGGATGGCGAGTCTGGATAGAGTGCTGGATATACTAGTTTTGCACATGGGGAGAATGATCTAGGCAGGAGACCATTCAGGGACCTCACGTGGTATATTAGGTATGACAAGTGCTGGCTGCTAACGTCATACCGGGGCCGGGTAGTTGTATGGTCAGAGAGAGGCCCTAGGAGGAGTTGGAGGGGAGTGAGGTCGGTCAAGGGTGTAAATAAGGCCAGGTTTTAGCTAAACAAGGGGGTTTTCTCGATGTATAGGTCGCAAGCGCGGCGTGACAGTTAGGCATATAGATTTGGAGGCAGGCACAGGTAATTACTGAAGATCGGACGAGGATCATGGAAACATCATAGGCCAAAATTATCCAAAAATAAAATAGTGTCAGTGGTTACTTTAGGTAATTGGGGTGTGTGAGGTTTTGAAAGGGGGATGGCTACAGCAGAGATGACTCCGTTATACCCAGATCATGCTGGGTACATCCCCAGGCTTTACTACAGCTCAACCTAGCAGGTTCTAAGCCCAGTGCTTCCGCTAAATCAGTGGAGGTGTTGTCTGCTCTCCTGGTCCTGCAGGTGGTGTTGCGGAAGAACCTTACCCCGACTACCATATATGATCCCACACTCAGACAATACAGTGCTCCCAGAAGGATCCTTTTTGTGGCGGCTGCCTTCTTGGCCTGTTCTCGGAGCTACAGCCCTGACATTTAGAGTCCTCCATCTCTCTGCTACCTGGGTGTGGATGGTTTGTGCCCCCCTGGAATCCCTGAAAGTCCACAGATTATAAAACTATATAAGATAAAGAATGAACCCTTTTTTTTTGAAGATTTCATCACAGAAGAGCTGTCTTTCTTGTAGAATGATCCTGCTGCCATCTAGTGTTTCTGAAAGGAACCTTCTTCTTGCTATTCAATGCAATAAGTGTCACTGGCCCAATGCTTTATAAGGACTATATTTGATATGATAAATACTCATTCATGAACACCGTGACATCTTCTAAATAGTGGCACACGCTCTTTTACTCACTCTACCTCGGTTCTCAATCAATATTAAATCTTCCTTCCACAACTCAAACCATGACAAGAGGCAAGAAGAAAGGAGCCAGTCCACCCAAAATAAAAGTGTTTTTTATAAGCTGCAGCCTCTACTCATACAGACTCTTCAAATACTGATGACATTGGTTCATCTACATCAACTCATAATCCTCTTCAAGAGCCTTCTGAGATCACTAATGCTGCTCTGCATTCTACTTGAAAGCAGGGTGAATTCTGCACAGGAATTCATGATTCACAAAATGGTGCAGGTTTGAATCATAGAATGTTAAAGTTGGACGGGACCTCCAGGGTCATCGGGTCCAACTCCCTGCTCAGTGCAGGATCACTAAATCATCCCAGAGAGATATTTGTTCAGACTTTGTTTGAAGACTTCCATTGAAGGAGAACTCACCCCCTCACGTGGTAACCTATTCCACTCATTGATCACCCTCACTGTCTAATATCTAATCTGTTTCCCCCTTCTTTCAATTTCATCCCATTGCTTCTAGTCTTTCCTTGTAAAAATGAGAATAGGGCTGATCCCTCTGCACTGTGACAGGCCTTCTGTTACCATGTGGTAGTTGCTGGTCCTTCCGGGGTGGCGGTGTCCGGGGTCCCGTGGTCGGGGCACGGCCCCCGGCTTGTTATTCAATTGCTGGGGGCGCGGGTGCCTGGCTGGCGTGGTGCTGGTGGCGTGCGTGCACCTGTGAGTGCAGCTGCTGTGCACGAGCTCCCTTTTATTATCTTCTGTTGGGTGTTGGCTGTCTCCCTCTCTCCACCCCTGGGTGGAGGCTTTTGTTTAAAGGTTGGGCAGAGACTTGCAATCACTGCCAGTTATTGGTTTCCCTCAGTGTGCTAGCTAGTCTGCCTCTGTTGGTCTCCTGCTTCTGTCAGCTCGTCTGCTATACCTTGCTATTATCCGCCAGGTTTTTCCATCTGCCTCAGTTCTGCTTGGTATTGTTCGTGTTGGTTATTTACATCTGCCTTTTCTGTCGGTATTCTACCCTTTCCATCCTGGTACGCCAGCGTCCCTTTTTCGGTTCCTAGCTAGAGTAGTGACTGCCGCCCAGTTGCCCGCCTGAGGTTAGCCAGGAGTGGAGGCACGCAGGCAGGGACAGGGGTTGTGGGTGAGATCTATGGCACCCGGCCTGGCATATCATGGGTCGTATACCGTAACATAATAACTGGCCCTTAAAATTGCTCTCCAATGGAGGCCATGAGTACCCTCGCAAGTCAGTTGCAGGATTTAGTGGTCTTGATTCTACCGCCTCTTCTATTCCCGCGCCCAAGTGTCCTCTTCCTGAGGTATTTTCAGGGGAGGGGAGCAAGTTTTTGTTTTTCAGCAGGCATGTAGATTGTATTTTCAGATACGGCCCCACTCATCCGGCTCAGAATCCCAGAAAGTTGGATTGATTATGTCCTTACTTCGGGGGTTCCCCCCAGACATGGGCCTACTCCTTGCCCGAGAGTTCGGCTTTCCTGAAGTCAGTTGATTTGTTTTTTCAGGAACTTGTAGGTATTTTTGATGAGCCGCACCGTACGGGGTTGGCGGTATCTAATCTCATGTCTCTACGTCAGGGGCAGCAGTGGGTAGAGGACTATTGCTCTAAATTTAGACAGTATGCTGGTGACACCTCTTGGAACGATAGCACTCTCAAAGATGTGTTTTTGTTGGGTCTTTCTGACCCTGTCAAGGATCTACTAATTTCTCATGCCGCTCCCATGACACTCAATGATGCAATGGAATTGGCTGTCAAAGCTGACAGGAGACTGAGATCTAGAAAAGAGGAGCGTCAGGCCTGTAAGGCTAGGCAATCCAGCAGTCCCGCTCCCACTTCTCCCATGCCAACTTCTGGTGCCGAGCCTATGGAAGTGGACCAGCTAAGTCCCGAGGAATGGTGACTGTTCCGGATGACTCATCGTCTTTGCCTCTATTGTGGGAAAGTCGGACATCGTGTAGCGACCTGTCCTCAAGAAACTTCTACAACATCAGTCCAAACCGGTGGAAAACTTCAAATCCTAGGCAATTTTTGGGAGGATCGCCTAGGATCACAGGTACTCCCTAAGTTGTTGGTGCCTTGTCAGATTGGCTTCCGGAATTTCACTCGGTCCGGTCAAGCTTTTATTGATTCGGGTGCGGCCGCCAATTTGATTAGTTTAAAGGAGATGTCCCGCGCCGAAACGGGTTTTTTTTTTTTTTAAACCCCCCCCCCCGTTCGGCGCGAGACAACCCCGATGCAGGGGTTAAAAAAACCACCCGCACAGCGCTTACCTGAATCCCGGCGGTCCGGCGTCTTCATACTCACCTGCTGAAGATGGCCGCCGGGATCCTCTGTCTTCATGGACCGCAGGGCTTCTGTGCGGTCCATTGCCGATTCCAGCCTCCTGATTGGCTGGAATCGGCACGTGACGGGGCGGAGCTACACGGAGCTACACGGAGCCCCATAGAGAAGAGGAGAAGACCCGGACTGCGCAAGCGCGGCTAATTTGGCCATCGGAAGGCGAAAATTAGTCGGCACCATGGAGACGAGGACGCTAGCAACGGAGCAGGTAAGTATAAAACTTTTTATAACTTCTGTATGGCTCATAATTAATGCACAATGTACATTACAAAGTGCATTATTATGGCCATGCAGAAGTGTATAGACCCACTTGCTGCCTCGGGACAACCCCTTTAAGTTTTGTTAGACCTCTGATGACTGAATTCTTGGTGTTAAAGATTCCCATTCGCTTCACTAGTATTGATTCTACCCCTTTGTCGGCAGGTATTGTACAATGGAGGACTCCCATTTTACAGTTCACTGTGGGTGTTCTCCATTTTGAGAATCTGTCGTTCTTGGTAATGGAAAGGATGTCCGTGGATGTAGTGCTTGGTATGCCCTGGTTGGCACTGCACAATCCCCAATTTGATTGGTCCACTCGGGAATTGACACATTGGGGGTTTTCCTGTCATAGTCACTTAGCTACTATATCCATGTGTTCAGCAGATACCATTCTTATTCCTGAGTATTTGTCTGATTTTCATGACATATTTTCCAAGAAACTGTCTGAGATTTTGCCTCCCCATAGGGAGTGGGACTGTGGTATTGATTAGATCCCCGACAGTCCCATCCCTAAGGGAGCCATTTTCAATTTGTCTGGGCGTGAGCACGAAGCCCTTAAGTTCTATATCTCAGAGTCTCTGGCCAAACGACATATCAGGCCGTCCAGGTTCCCTGCCGGGGCAGGTCTCTTCTTTGTAGAGAAGAAGGATGGGACATTGAGGTCTTGTGTGGATTATCGGGCTTTAAATAAAATTACAGCGAAGAACCAGTGTTCCTTGCCCCTGATTCCTGATTTATTGAGTCAGGTGGTAGGGGCCCACTGGTTTTCCAAATTGGACTTAAGGGGGGCTTGCAATTTATTTTGCATCCGAAGGGGGGGGGGTGGAAGACTGCGTTCAACACCTCGTTAGCACATTTTGAATGTCTAGTCATGCCCTTAGGACTTTGTAATGCCCCCGCAGTGTTCCAGGAATTTATGAATGCAGTCTTCCATGACTTCCTGGAGGTATTCTTAGTCATATATCTCAATGACATTCTGGTGTATTCCCCAGACTGGGATTCTCATGTGCGGCACCTGAGGCTGGTTCTGACCTCTTTGCTCGAGTACCAACTTTTTGTCAAGTTGGAGAAATGCATTTTTGGTACTAAACAAGTGTCTTTCCTTGGTTATGTAATTTCAACCAAGGAGATTCAAATGGAGTCTGATAAAGTGGCGGCAATCTCCCAATGGGTCAGACCAAATAACCTGAAAGCTTTCCAGCGGTTTTAAGGTTTCGCAAATTTTTACCGTAAATTCATTAAGAATTATTCTGTTATTGCTCAACCCCTGACCAATCTTACCAAGTAGGGTGCCGACTTGGTAAGATGGTCGCCAGAGGCCCTAGAGGCTTTTAGTCATCTAAAAGGGCTTTTACTTGTGCCCCGATGCTAGTACAGCCTGACGCGCAGCGACCGTTCTTCATTGAGGTCGATGCGTCTGAGGTGGGGGCTGGAGCTGCATTGTCTCAGAAAGTCAGCGGGAGATCTGGGTAAAGTCCATGTGCGTTCTTTTCGCAGAAGTTCAGTTCAGCGGAGCGTAACTACGACGTGGGTAATCGTGAGTTATTGGCGATTAAGTGGTCTCTAGAAGAATGGCGTCACCATCTTGAGGGGGCAAGGCATCCCGTGTATACTGAGGCATTACCGTGTATACTGATCATAAAAACTTGGTATATCTCGCCAATGCTAAGAGACTCACAGCTCGTCAGGCCAGGTGGGCGTTGTTTTTCGCCAGGTTTAACCTCGTCGTTACATATATTCCAGGGGAGAAGAACGTGAAGGCAGATGCTCTCTCACGGAGTTTTGGTTTGCCGGAAAGTGAGACTCCCGGGAATATCCTGGCACCTGGGGTGGTGGTGGCAGCTGTAGAATCTGATCTCATTCCTCATCTACAAAATTGTCAGCAGGACGCTCCCTCGGGGGTGCCGGGGGGCAGATGGTTTGTGCCAGAGACCTTGCATCTTAGAGTCATTGAAGAGTCTCATTCATCTGTTCTCGCAGGCCATCTGGGGGTTCAGGGGACTCTGGATCTTAGTTCTAGACACTACTGGTGGCCAGGCATGTCTCGGGAGATCCACGACTTTCTTAAGGGATGCTGTGTCTGTGCACGCTGTAAAAGTCGGTGGCATTGTCCGGAGAGGCCTCTGAGACCGTTGCCGGTGCCTTATCGTCCGTGGTCACATTTATCAGTAGATTTTATCACCGATCTACCTGAGTTGCAGAAGTTCACCACTATCCTAGTTGTTGTAGACTGTTTCTTAAAAATGGCACATTTCGTGGCGTTAAAGAAGCTACCTTCTGCAATAGGATTTTCTAAGATTTTTGTAAAAGAAATCATTCGTCTACATGGGGTTCCCGAGAAGATCGTGTCTGATCGCGGTGTTCAGTTTGTTGCGCAATTTTGGCGAGCCTTCTGTAGAAACCAGGGAACGTCGCTTTCTTTCTTGTCAGCATTCCACCCGCAAACTAATGGTCAGACTGAGTGGAAGAACCAGGATTTTGTGCAATATTTACAGTTGTTTGCTAGTGAAAAGGCTCATCAGTGGGCAGAATTCCTGCGGTTGGCAGAGTTTGCACTAAACAACCGTACTTGTTCTTCCATTGGGGTGTTGCCATTCCATTGCGTATATGGTCAGCATCTTCGCTTCCTTACAGCTATTTCTACTCCATCTGCCTGTCCTGTAGCTGATGTCGCCACAGATGCGCTGCAGGGGGTATGGAAAGAAGTACGAAAGAACCTGGAAGCAACGGGGGCTCGTATGCATTTGCGTGTTGGGAGGAGTCTGTCAGTATCTGAACCCTACAGGATAGGACAAGGTATATTTGTCTTCTAGAAATCTCAAATTGAAGGTTCCGTCTTTGAAACTGGTGCCGCGTTACGAGGGTCCCTTTGTCATAACGCGTGTCGTAAACCCGCTTGCCTATGAACTTGATTTGCCAGCCACATGGAGGGTTCATAGGGTTTTTCATAAGTCACTAGCTTACCCGTTGCGCGTTAGGGTGACTACCCACTACAGTTTTTTTTCACTGCGAACTTCGCAGTGTTTTTTTTTTCTGCAGGGGTCTATGGGACTTGTAATGTTAAAATCGCGATCGCGCAAAATCGCAATTTCCGCAAAATCGCGATTTTTGCGGGATTGCGATTTTAACATTACAAGTCCCATAGACCCCTGTAGGAAAAAAAACGCTGCGAATTTCGCAGTGAAAAAAACTGTAGTGGGTAGTCACCCTTACTGCGAAGACAGACATACATACATTCGTTTTTATATATATAGATAACAACCAATCACAGCGCAGCTTTCATGTTACCTCAGTGGTATAATATATAACAACCAATCACAGCGCAGCTTTAATTTTACCTCAGCAGTATAATATATAACAACTAATCACAGCGCAGCTTTCATGTTAGCTCAGCAGTATAAGAAATTGCAAAAAATCACAGCGCAGCTTTCATGTTACCTCAGCAGTATAGCAAATAGCAACCAATCACAGCACCGCTTTTATTTTCCCTCAACAGTATAAGATATAACAACCAATCACAGCGCAGCTTTTATGCTACCTCAGCAGTTTAGAAAGTAACAACCAATCACAGCACAGCTTTGTTAAATTAGCAGTATAAGAAGTAGCAACCAATCACAGCGCAGCTTTTATGTTACTTCAGCAGTATAAAAAAATAGCAACCAATCACAGCTCAGCTTTCATTATACCTCAGCCATATAAAAAATAACAACCAATCACAGCGCAGCTATCATGTTACCTCAGCAGTATAAGGAATAGCAACCAATCACAGCGCAGCTTTCATGTTACCTCAGCAGTATAAGAAAGAGCAACCAATCACAGCGCAGCTTTCATTTTACCTCAGCAGTATAAGAAAGAGCAACCAATCACAGCGCCGCTTTCATTTTACCACAGCATTCCCAATATCCAGCAATTGTTTTGTGAAATGTTCGGTGGATGCATCATTTTGTAGTTGAACATGTATCCCGTTGCTCGGTTGCTCGTAATGCCCTTTTCTTTTGTGCTTGAGATGGAAATGGAATACTCTACATCTGGGCGGCATACCTGTCGATAATGCTCACACGCGCGCCACCTATCGTAGGATAGATGTACTATGCCAGTAATCTTCCCAGGAGTGTACTCAGCAACTTGCCAAAGTTTCATGGCGATCGGATAAATGGTGTAGTAATGCATAAAGGACAAACAGACAGACAGATACGCATACATTCATTTATATATATATATATATATATATATATATATATATATATATATATATATAATATATATATATATATATATATATATACTAGCTTACCCGTCGCGCGTTGCTGCGAAGACAGACATACATACATTTTGTTTTTATATATCTAGTGTAGTAATGCATAAAGGACAGACATACAGGCATACATTCATTTTTATATATATAGATGACATCAGGAAGTGAGAGAATTAGATTCCGTACGTAAAATTTGGCCGCTAATTCTTTGGCGCTTAGGATTGAATAATCGAGTTGGGACCCGTTAGCTTTTCCTATTTATGACATAATCAATGCTCCTGCCAAATTTCAAGTTTCTATGACATTGGGAAGTGAGAAAATTAGATTCCGTACGTAAAATTTGGATGCTAATTCTTTGGCGCTTAGAATTGAATAATCGAGTTGGGACCCTTGAACTTTTCCTAATTATGACATAATCAATGCTCGTGCCAAATTTCAAGTTTCTATGACATTGGAAAGTGAGAGAATTAGATTCCGTACGTAAAATTTGGACGCTAATTCTTTGGCGCTTAGAATTGAATAATTGAGTTGGGACCTATTAACTTTTCCTATTTATGACATAATCAATGCTCATGCCAAATTTCATGTTTCTACGACATCGGGAAGTGAGAGAATTAGTGGCAGTGATGGAAATCAAATGATCTACGTGGGGGGGGGGGCGTAACTGTCAACGACGCTCGCACGCACGCCATTTATCGTAGGATAGTTGTACTATGCCTATAATCTTCCCAGGAGTGTACTCAACAACTTCCCAAAGTTTCATGGCGATCGGATGAATGGTGTAGTAGTGCATAAAGGACAAACAGACACACACACAGACAGACAGACACACAGACACGCATACATTCAATTTTATATATCTAGATAGCAGCTTTCAAGTTACCTCAGCGGTATAATATATAACAACCAATCACAGCACAGCAGCTTTCATGTTACCTCGGCAGTATAATATATAGCAACCAATCACAGCACAGCTTTCATGTTACCTCAGCAGTATAAGAAATAGCAACCAATCAGAGCACAGCTTTCATTTTACCTCAGCAGTATAAGAAATTGCAACCAATCACAGCACAGCTTTCATTTTACCTCAGCATTTTCAATATCCAGCAATTGTCTTGCGAAACATTCAGCGGATGCATCATTTTGTAGTTGAACACGCATCCCGTTGCTCGTAATGCCTTTTGCTTTTGTGCTTGAGATGGAAATCAAACGATCTTTGTCTGGGGGGCATAACTGTCGACGATGCTCGCAGGATAGGTTTACTATACCTGTAATCTTCCCAGGAGTGTACTCAACAACTTCCCAAAGTTTCATGGCGATTAAATGAATGGTGTAGTAGCGCAAAAAGGACAGACAGACAGACATACATTCCTTTTTATATATATAGATGACATCAGGAAGTGAGAGAATTAGATTCCATACGTAAAATTTGGACGCTAATTATTTTGCGCTTAGAATTGAATAATCAAGTTGGGACCTATTAACTTTTCCTATTTATGACATAATCAATGCTCGTGCCAAATTTCAAGTTTCTATGACATTGGGAAGCGAGAAAATTAGATTCCGTACGTAAAATTTGGACGCTAATTCTTTGGCGCTTAGAATTGAATAATCGAGTTGGGACCCATTAACTTTTTCTATTTTTGACATAATCAATGCTCGTGCCAAATTTCAAGTTTCTATGACATTGGGAGGTGAGAAAATTAGATTCCGTACGTAAAATTTGGACGCTAATTCGTTGGCACTTAGAATTGAATAATCGAGCTGGGACCCATTAACTTTTCCAATTTATGACATAATCAATGCTCGTGCTAAATTTCAAGTTTCTATTACATTGGGAAGTGAGAAAATTAGATTCCGTACGTAAAATTTGGACGCTAATTCTTTGGCGCTTAGAATTGAATAATCGAGCTGGGACCCATTAAATTTTCCTATTTATGACATAATCAATGCTTGTGCCAAATTTCAAGTTTCTATGACATTGGGAAGCGAGAAAATTAGATTCCGTACGTAAAATTTGGACGCTAATTCTTTGGCGCTTAGAACTGAATAATCGAGTCGGGACCCATTAATTTTTCCTATTTATGACATAATCAATGCTCGTGGCAAATTTCATGTTTCTACAATATCGGGAAGTGAGAGAATTAGTGGCAATGATGGAAATCGAACGATCTACGTGGGGGGGGCGTAACTGTCGACGACGCTCGCACGCGCGCCATTTATCATAGCATAAATGTACTATGCCTATAATCTTCCCAGGAGTGTACTCAACAACTTCCCAAAGTT
Source organism: Eleutherodactylus coqui (assembly GCF_035609145.1). Classification (NCBI taxonomy): domain Eukaryota; kingdom Metazoa; phylum Chordata; class Amphibia; order Anura; family Eleutherodactylidae; genus Eleutherodactylus; species Eleutherodactylus coqui. Next base: position 271,297,920 of record NC_089840.1, on the reverse strand, counting down.
TCATGGCGATCGGATGAATGGTGTAGTAGCGCATAAAGGACAAACAGACACACACAGACAGACATACATTCAATTTTATATATATACTAGCGTACCCGTCGCGCGTTGCTGCGAAGACAGACATACATACATACATTCGTTTTTATATATCTAGATGACGGCAGCAGCGACCACTGAGGTTTTGTAGGCCGCTGCTTCCCCCTTGCAGGCTGAATAAAATAGCCGTTGTGTGGAACATCCAATTTATCCGGCTGCTGTGGCTTCTTGGGAAGATAGCCTAGTACATGTTTGCCCACTTCCAACTCCAATGGAGACTGACTGTAAATGGCTGGCGTGCTCTAGTATTTATGGTTCCAAGCTGTACGTGTCATTGCATACAGTCTATCTATCTATCTATCTATCTATCTATCTATCTATCTATCTATCTATCTATCAGGGTTATTGCATACAGTCTATCTATCTATCTATCTATCTATCAGGGTTATTGCATACAGTCTATCTATCTATCTATCTATCTATCTATCTATCTATCTATCAGGGTTATTGCATACAGTCTATCTATCTATCTATCTGTCTGGGTTATTGCATACAGTCTATCTATCTATCTATCTATCAGGGTTATTGCATACAGTCTATCTATCTATCTATCTATCTATCTATCTATCTATCTATCTATCTATCAGGGTTATTGCATACAGTCTATCTATCTATCTATCTATCTATCTATCTATCTATCTATCTATCAGGGTTATTGCATACAGTCTATCTATCTATCTATCTATCTATCAGGGTTATTGCATACAGTCTATCTATCTATCTATCTATCTATCTATCTATCTATCTATCTATCTATGACATCAGGAAATGAGAGAATTAAATTCCGTACATAAAATTTGGATGCTAATTCTTTTGCGCTTAGAATTGAATAATCGAGTTGGGATGAGACATAAGGCCTTGCCCATAAGCATTCCCCAACCTCCAAGAACTGAACCTACCTACCTGAATGAGATTTTGTAGGCCGCTGCTTCCCCCTTGCGGGCTGAATAAAATAGCCATTGGGTGGAACATCCAATTTATCCAGCTACTGTGGCTTCTTAGGAAGATATCCTAGTACTTGTTTACCCACTTCCAACTCCAATGGTAATTGGCTGGCGTGCTCTAGTGGTTCCAAGCTGTACGTGTCATAATAGCGTACCCGTCGCGCGTTGCTGCGAAGACTCTCCAAATCTAGCCCACACACTTGCAGCGATTGTCCTTGTGCTCTGTTGATGGTCATTGCAAAAGCGAGTCGCACCGGAAACGGTAAACGTTTGAATTCAAATGGCATATCTGTTGGGATGATTGGAATCCGTGGCAACAGAACATCTTCCCCTTGAATTTCCCATTCAGAATTGTAGCTTCGGTGACATTGTTCATCATCTTTTTCACTGAAAGTCTTGTACCGTTGCAAAGTCTGGTGGATGGATGTTTCGGAGAAGAATGATAGGCACGCCTATTTTCAATGTTAAAATATGCGGTGGCATACCTGGAAAATCGAGTGAATTCAAGAATTCCATTGGGTAATTGACAGCTTCATCTTGATTCATCACAGTATCGATGGACTTATATGTTGTCGCTTCGCCTGGTATTCCGTTTTGAATGCTGAAATTGATGGCATTGACATCGTTGTTGGTAGCTGCTAATATAGCACATGCGCTGAGCCACTGATGATTTTGGTAATTCCGCGCAATATTTGGGAACACCTTTTGGATCAATTCGTCTTTGGTTGATGTCATCTTTCCAAAGTTTGTTGGCAATGTGATACATTGTGTAGATCTGTCGATAGGCATTTTCCCATTTCCAATATCCAGCAATTGTTTTGCGAAGCGTTCGGCGGATGCATCATTTTGTAGTTGAACACGCATATTGGTTTTCAAAGTCAATTTCTTTACATGTCGCCATAGAACTGACAGCCTTAATGACATCACAATGCAGCTTTATAGAACATGTTGGGGCATGTTCAAGGGCGTCCGATGTTGATGACATCAGTGATGACATCACAATAGCAGGTGGCTTACTTATTCGATCTACGTGGGGGGGGGGGCGTAACGTTCGACGAAGCTCGCGCGCCATTTATCGTAGGATATTTGTACTATGCCTATAATCTTCCCAGGAGTGTACTTAACAACTTCCCAAAGTTTCATGGCGATCGGATGAATGGTGTAGTAGCGCATAAAGGACAAACAGACACGCACGCAGACACGCACGCACGCACGCACGCACGCAGACAGACATACATTCAATTTTATATATATAGATATATATATATATATAAACCTTTTGTCCCTTCAGGGTCTCACTCTGTATGTGCTCCTTTCATTTTTCATGTCCAGATATTGGAATTTGTATTTCTCCTTTTTAAATACCATTCTGTTAGTCGCTGCCCGCTGTTCAAGCTTTTCTAGATCTTTTTGAATCCTTTCTCTAGTGTTAGCTTTGTGTCATCTGCAAATTTGATTAGTTTCCCCACAATTCCCTCCTCCAGATCATTTATAAAAATGTGGAACAACACTGGGCCTAGCACAGAACCTTGTGGTACCCCACCTGACAAGTTCTTCCAATTGAATCTGCAGCCATTTATGACCACTCTTTAAGTATGATCACTTGTGAATCCACTTAACAGTGGCCTTGTCAATCCCATATTTGGGTTTTTTTCAGTAAGTATGGTATGAGCTACTTTGTCAAACGCTTTACTTAAGTCAAGATATACTATATCTACTGCATTTTCTAGATCAACAAAGTCCATGATTCTGTCATTGAAGGAAATTAGATTCATCTGGCATGACTTGATGGTTACAAACCCATGCTGGCTCTGGTTAATTACTCCATTCTCATCCAAGTACTTGCATAGATGCTGTTTCATAATTTGTTCAAAAGTCTTTCCCTGTATAGAAGTCAGGCTCACAGGCTTGTAGTTTCCTGGATCACTTTCTTCCCTATTATGAAGATAGGGACAACATTTGCCCTTTTCCAATATTCTGGGACTTCTCTTGTTCTCCAGGAATTTTCAAAGATTATGGCGAGTGGACCAGCAATTATCTCTGCTGCTTCCCTCAGTATCCTAGGATGTAATTTATCAGGACCTGGAGATTTGAATTAATTTAAGTTAGCGAAGTGTTCCCTCGCCATCTCTATGTTTATACATAGCCTGCATTCTTTTATCCCCCCAATAGCACAGGAAAGATCAGTTGATGTTACCTCTACTTTCTGAGAGAAAACCGATACAATATAGGAATTTAAAAGTTCAGCCTTGTCTGTGTCATTTTTAGCCAATTAACCATGTTCATTCTATAAACATCCTATAACATCTTTGATTTTTCTTTTGATTTGGACATACCCCCAACATGTTTATTGCTTATGGCCTCTGTTGCAAGCCTCAATTCATTATTAGCTTTAGCTTTTCTGACACTTGCCCTACAGTTTCTGCAGACCACATTAGATTCTTTTTTAGATATTTCCATTTGATAAACTTATTTTTCTTCCTTTTTGACATGTGTGTAATTTCTGTGTTCACTCATCCTGGTCTTTTTAAATGCTTCTTATTCTTCCTTCTTTTAGGTATTCTTAATGATTGTGCTTTAAGAATCTCATTTTGCAATATTTACCAACCTGCTTGGACATTTCTGTCCTTAAGAACATCCAGCCATTGGATCCTTCCTACCCTCTTTCTGAGTCCATTAAAATCTGCCTTCCTGAAATCCAACCTTGAGGTCCGAGCTTTCTCAGGTCTTCTTCCCCTTGCTATCCAGAATTCAAGGTTCCACACACTCGTACTTCCTCAACCATTTCCTCCCTGTTGGTAGAAATTAGGTCTAAGATCGTAGATTCTCTTGTTTTCTCTTCTACCTTTTGGAAGATAAAGTTGTCAGCAAGAGCAGATAAGAATTTGTTGGATCCATTACTTTTCCCTGGGAGCGATTTCCAACAAATATCTGGATAGTTAAAATCTCCCATGATCACTATGCCGTACTTTATTGAGAACTTGGTCATCTGATGTAGAAAGAGTTCATCCATATCTTTTGCTTGTCCGGACAGCCTATAGTAAATGCCTACAATGCTGTCCTTTCTGTTGTTCTCTCCTTGTATTCTTACCCAAGCAGTTTCTACAGAACAACCATTCTCTGAAGCTTGTATCTCTGTGGAGATGTATGCTTTCCTAACATACAATGTAATACCTCCTCCTCTTTTATTAAGTCTGTTTCTTATGAAAAAAAAGGTTTTATCATTCAAGTCTTGCATTCAAATCTTGTGTATCATCCCTCCAAGTTTCTGTATGTAGCAAGGCACATATATGCTTTCCTATCTTTGTAAGTTGCAACCTGTCTCTACCAAGGAGTCCATCATACAGGTAATTTACTCCATGGTCTAGAAATCCAAAATTTTGCTGACAGCACCATTTATGTAGCCAGTTGTTCACCTCTTGAATCCTGTTACATCTCCTTTTTCCATGGGCCTTTACCTTCCTGCCTAGGTCTTCACAGTCTCTGCAGATAGTTGTAAGGTCCTACATGTATTAGTAGGAATGGGCGATGTTCTGTAGGACTGAAGGGTCCTGTTAGCCTATCAGACACATCTGTGATTTGTGCCCCTGGCAGACAGCTCAGCTCGTGTGGGGTCATGTCAGGTCAGCAGACAGCGGCCTCTGTTCCTCTCAATATTCCAATTTTCTTTTCCTCATTCACAGCAGCACTTCTTTTTCTTCATCCAAGAGGACTCTGTGTGCTTACTAGACCGTTCTTCATGGGCAAAGTCATTTCTTGATGTACCTCTTCATTGTTCTCCTCTGTAGAATGCAAATCTTCAAAAATGGTGTTTCACACAGCATTTCTTCTCCTAAGGCCTCGTTCAGACGAATGCTGTTTTAGCGCTGTTAGCAACGAGAAAAGATCGCTGCTATAATACTGAAAAGATCCCGTTCACATGATGCGAGGTGAATGCTTTGAGGCCTCCCGTAGGATCCTATGAAAAGCACTCAGCAAAGAGATGACATGTTTGCACTTGCATGTCCTATCTTTGTTAGATGTGCTAATTCAGCGCGTCTAGCAATCACTCATGTGAACACTTTCATAGGAACCCATTGGTATTGTATTAGCCAAATGGTCCCTTGTACTTTCCCAAGAAGATTCTAAAACATCATGTAAGAAAAGACCCTCATCGCTTAACCATGAATGAACCAAAGTGACCCAAAATCGATGTCCTAAAGCTTCAACTTGAACTATGGAATCTGCATTCTTTTTTTTTCCTCTTTCTACCTCTGATATAACCTCTACTTAATGTTTCTCTTTACTTGGGAAATACTATACTGTTCAATCTGATGGAATAAAGGTTATTACCCATTTTTTTGTGTGCCTATACTTTTTTAAGCTACAAAATATATGTTTTAGTCATGGAGACGTCTCTGTTGGTATTCAACCCTCCAACACAGGTGTAAGACCTGTTCACCTGTATTATCTACTTTGGTTCATCAGAACTGATGAGAGACCTCAGTTTATTTTGTTTATTTTTCATTGTATTTAGTTTATTTCTTTGACTTATGCCATTTTCTTGTAAAATGGACATAATATTAACATATTTATTAAAATTTGAACTACTCTCTGTTTTAGGCTATTGATCCTATAACATTATATGGAAACATAATACGTTACATACAGGTAATGTTCAGCTCATTTTGTCAGATTGATAAATGGTATTTAAAATCTGCTTTCTAAACATCAAGGGTCTTAACAGTCTATGTAAACCTTCGCTTTTTGGGAAAGAAATGAATTGGCAAAAATGTTATATTCTTTTCTGTTCAAGAAACCCACTTAAATCCTACAGATACGGTTAGAATTGAAAATACTGCTTTTCCTCATTTCTACTTTTCACATGCTGTTAGCCACCAGTACCCCCTGTTACTGCTATTAAACAAGTCTCGGCATTTAAATGCATCCTGGTAATTACAGATGATGAAGGCAGATTTATCATTTTAATTTACCTAATTAATATCCCCTACAACATATTTAATAAAACAAAAAGCTTTTCCTCTGCGCTCCAAGTTGTAGAATCTCACAGTAAAAGAGGTAAACTGGTTCACCAAAACCGGTTAACCCAGCTCACATTTATTAGTATTGGCAAATAAAAGTACCAATATATGATAAAAAGACAATCAGGATATAAATATGCAACGCGTTTTGGCGTACTATACAACGCCCTTCTCAAGCATACTAAGCAAAAAAAAACTACAGTGTAATTTATAAAGGAGTGCTTACCCGCTAGAGATGGTAGTCCGGGTGCATGCCGCTAGACGCCGGTCGATCTTAGTCTGACGTAATCCACAAGCGTCAAGTTACCTAATTTGCTTAACTTGCAATGGGACTGCACATGCGTGCGACAACCGGTATGCACTTTGCGTAACTTCAGTGTAGCACATGCGCCCTGAATAAAACATCTCCATGGGACCAGCCATTCATGAAATAAATACAGATACAACGTTTAAAAGAACCCCTTCTAAATTTATCAAGGCAATATTACATATTAACCCCTTAACGACGGCCCCATCGGGAAACTACGTCCTCAGAAAGTGGGCCTTAATCCTAGAGGACGTAGTTTTATGCATCCTCTTTGGATTGATGCCCACTGGCCTGAGGACGTGACAGCTCCATGCTGTCGGTGCCCGCAGGTAGCCGACAGCATGGAGCTGTCATCCCAGGATGCGGGCAGTCCCCCCCGGCATTGCGATCGGCGCTATACAATCAATAGCGCCGATCGCAAAAAAGTAAAGAAAACAGTGTTAAAAAGTAGTAATTCAGCTGCTATGATGGATCGGATCCATCACGGCAGCTGAAAATACTCACACGGCTTGTCGGCGGTGTCCCCCGGAGATCTGGTCCTCCCGGACCCGCCGGCGGCCTTCTGCGCATGCGCGCCTGACGATGACGTCACGCGCACGCGCAGAAGCCCGGGTGTCCCCGGCAAATTTAAAATCTCCTGGCTCCCGGCTCCTGAAGGTAGCCGGGAACGAGGAGGTGTTACCGGGGACCACTGTGAGCGGTCCCCGGGCCCGCGATCACCGCTATCCATTGCGATAGCGGTGATCGCGAAAAAGTTTAAAAAGTAAAACAAAAGTAAAGTTTCACCTCCCCTCATGGATCGGATCCATGAGGGGAGGTGAAGATACTCACCCCCGGTCCTCTGCGATGTCCCGATGTCCCGGGACCCGAAATCCCCGTCTGCGCATGCGCGCCCGATGATTGACATCGGGCGCGTGCACAGAGGGGCTCGAGCCCCGGGAAATTCAAAATTGCTCTGCTCCTGGCTGCCATGTGTAGCCAAGAGCAGAGGGATGTCACCAGGGACATGATCACTGTCATCCAATGGATGACAGTGATCATGTAAAGTAAAAAAAAAAGTGCAAAAAGTAAAAAAAAAAAAAAAAAAAAAAAAAAGGGTAAAAGGTAAAAAAAAAAAAGTGCAAAAAGTAAAAAAAAAGTTTTAAAAAGTTAAAAAAAGCTTGCGTTTCATCTCCCCCCACGGATCATATCCGTGAGGGAGGATGAAATGACGTACCTAAGGCCTGCGGATTTATCCGCGGACCTCACCCCAGCTTCTGCGCACGCGCCCGTCACCAATGTGGCAGGCGCATGCGCAAAAGCCGTGTTTTTTTAAAATCTCCCTGCTCCTGGCTACAAAACTTAGCCGAGAGCCTGGAGATTTCACGGAGGGCCGCGGTGAGCGGTTCCTGATCACGTGTTCGCTGTTATCCAAAGAATAATGGCGATCACGTAAAAGTTAAAAAAAGGTGAAGCTTCATCTCCCCTCACTGATGCGATCGGTGAGAGGAGATAAAATTTTTTACCGGAGGTCTCCATATTTACACCCCGACGCAATCTTCTTCCGTGAACTTTCCCGTATTCTGCGCATGCGACCGCTGGCAAAACACCGGACACATGCGCAGGAGTCGGGGAGCCCAGGAAACTTAATATCTCCTTGCTCTCGGCGACCAACGGTCACCGAGAGCCTGGAGCAGTGACGGGTGGCCTTGTTGAGCGTTCCAGGTCACGTGAAAAAATGGTAGCGATCTACCTTTGGCCGGTCTCACATGACCGGATAGGAATTACGGATTCCGCATGCGTTTGATTAGCGGTAATACGCAGATCAATCGCATTGGATTACACAATTCCGCTCACATTAGCGGGTTGGAATTGCGTAATCCACTCGCAGAAAAGAGAACGCAGCAGGTTCTATTTTACCGCGGATATCCGCAACATAGAGCCCATTGTGCTCCATGGTCATGGATATACCCGCAGCCCATACGCAACTACGTTGTATACAGGCTGCGGGTACCCGCGTCATCGCTAAGCGACGGTGCGGGAAATACAAACAACAACAAAAAAAAGTGTACTGCGCATGACCGCCCGTGTAAGTACGCAGTTATGCGCAGTACATTACGCGGCCGTACGCAGGGTCACAGCCGGGCTCACAGCCGGGATCCGCTGCGGGCCTCCACAAGCGGATTCCCCATACGGCTGCCTGAGCCCGGCGTTATTCAGACCGCTACCTGTAATACGCAATTTACAAGAAGCCCCGGGAACGCCCGCCTTCATGCAGTTCCAGGAGCACCTTGTTGAGCGTCTTCTGTGTGAGACCGCCGCACCTCATCAAGCTTATGGAGACTCACAGAGCGCCAGTTTTTACACCCCATCCCCGCCGCTGAGGTCAAAAAATGACTCCCAAAAAGCATGAGAGGAGGGGGGATACCCGGTTTTATTGCCCCATGTGCCCATCCCAACCAGCCTCCATAATTACCCGTCTTTGGAAATACTACACAGTTCACATTATTACTTTTATCTAAGATTTGGGGAACGCCGAAAAGGGCGTGGGATTTTAGGGAGTCAATTTTTATTCCGTACAAATGAGCAATGGGGCCTGGAATTTATTCAGTTATGCCCTGCAATCCAACTGGTGTTCCCTCCATTACAGGCCTTGCCATGTTTCCTGTAAGTAGATTAGGGCCACAATGGGTATGTTTTTGAACACGGGACAAACGGGGGTATCCATTTGGGGGTGAACGTCTTCATTCCTATGTAAACTGTACAAAAAAAAAAGTTTTTAAATTGACAAAATTGCCAAAAAAATGAAAATTGTAATTTTTTTCTTCTGCTTTGCTGAAATTTATTCAAATACTGTGTGGTCAAAATACGCAGTACACCCCTAGATGAATTCGTTAAGGGGTCTAGTTTTTAAAATGGGGATATTTGTGGGGGTCTTTATAGTTTTGGACGCTCAATGACTCTATAAGTGGGCAATGGGGCCTGGAATTTATTCCGTTGTACCCTAAAATCCAACGGGTGCTCCTTCCATTATAGGCCTAGCCATGCGTCCTTTAAGTAGATTAGGGCCACAAGGGGTATGGTTCTGAACACGGGACAAACAGTGGTATCCATTTTGGGGTGAAAGTCTTCATTCCTATGTGTGCTGTACAAAAAAAACAGTTTTTAAATTGATACAACTGCCAAAAAAATGAAAATTGTATTTTTTTTCCTACTGCTTTGCTTAGATTTATTCAAAAATTGTAGGGTAAAAATACACAGTACACCCCTAGATTAATTCGTTAAGGGTCTAGTTTTCAAAATGGGATCATTTGTGGGGGTTCTCTGTCGTTTTGGCCGCTCAAGGGCTCTACAAGTGTGCAATGGGGTCTAAATCACCTTCATGCTAAATTTCTGTTCTGAAAGCCACCGACTACTCCTTTCATTTTGCGCCCCGTTGTGCATCCAGACAAAAGATTAGGGCCACAATGGGTATGTCTCTGAACACGGGACAAACAGGGGTATCCACTTTGGGGTGCAAGTCTTCATTCATGTGTGTGCTGTACCAAAAAAGCAGTTTTTAAAACAACAGAATTGCCAAAAAAACGAAAATCACAATTTTTTTCCTTTTGCTTTGCTTCAATTCATTCAAAAACTGTGGGCTCAAAATGGGCAGTACACCCCTAGATAAATTCATTAAGGGGTCTAGTTTTCAAAATGGGGTCACTTGTGGGGGTTCTCTTTGATTTTGGCCGCTCAAGAGCTCTACAAAAGTGCTATGGGCCTAAAACTCCTTCAAGGAAAATCTATGTTCTTAAAGCCACCGACTACTCCTTTCGTTTTGGGCCCCATTGTGCATCCAGACATAAGATTAGGGCCACAATGGGTATGTCTCTGAACACGGGAGAAACAGGGGTATCCATTTTGGGATGAAAGGCTTCATTCATGCGTGTGCTGTACAAAAAAAGCTGTTTTTAAAATGACAGAATTGACAAAAAAATGAAAATCACAATTTTTTCCTTTTGCTTGGCTTGAATTCATTCAAAAACTGTGGGGTCAAAATGGTCAGTACACCCCTAGATAAATTCGTTAAGGGGTCTAGTTTTCAAAATGGGGTCACTTGTGGGGGTTCTCTTTGGTTTTGGCCACTCAAGAGCTCTACAAAAGTGCTATGGGGCCTAAAACGCCTTCAAGCAAAATTTATGTTCTGAAAGACACCGACTACTCCTCTCATTTTGGCTCCCGTTATGCATCCAGACATAAGATTAGGGCCACAATGGGTATGTTTCTGAACATGGGAGAAACTGGGGTATCCATTTTGGTGTGTAAATCCTCATTTTCATGGGCTCTATAGGAAAAAAATATGTCTTTAAAATGACATATTTGCAAAAATCTGAAATTTTGTTTTTTGTCCCCTAAATTGAACTAATTCCTGAAAAGAACTGGTGGGGTCAAAATACTCATGACACCCCTCAGTGAATACACTAAGGGGTGTAGTTTTTAAAATGGGGTCATTTGTGGGTGTATCTATTATTCTGACACTTATGAGCCTCTGCAAACTTGGCTTGGTGCAGGAAAACAAAGTGCTCCTCAAAATGCTGAAAAGTAATGTTAAATTTGTACGTCCTCTAAATGGTTAAAAAAAAACACAAAAGTTTTTCAAGTGTGCATTCAGAATAAAGTAAACAGATGGAAATACATATCTTATCAAAAATTTGTACAGTATGTTTGGACATATTTGAGATATTACGGTTTAAAATGTGAAAAAATGACAATTTTTTCAAAATCTTTCCAATATTGGTACTTTTAATAAATATACACAAATTATATCGGTCTCTTTTTACAATCTAAATGAAGTACAACATGTGGCGAAAAAACAATGTTAGAATCACTGCGATATGTAAAGCCTTTACGGAGTTATGCCACGTTGAACGACGCATGTCAGATTTCCAAAATTTGGCTCCGTCACTAAGGCGCAAACAGGCTTCGTCACTAAGGGGTTAATGGGGATTTCTGAAATCTTCTTGTTAAAATATCCTATAATACATCATCATAATAATAAAATTAATTAATCTTCTAGGGGAAAAGGGGGATTTGAAATAAAGACTTTCATGGAAACAAATCACTTATGAGCATGATAAATATATTCTTTCTAAAATATCTTATATAGCATAAAAATGTATAGAGGAAAACTTAAGTATAAAACTGCCAATTTCTTAAAGTATATAAATATAATTTGGATTACATTTTTGGATCAAATTTTTTCTAAAACCTCATTAAGACCAAATGGTGACAGAGTGTTCATCCTAAAAATCCAGAACATCTCACTTGCCCGTAGTTTAGCAAAGCAATGTGTCTGAATATGTTCTACAGGGGTGAGTCTGACTAATTTAGGATCCTTCTGGTGTAGTAATGCGAAGTGTCGTGATACGCTGTGTTTTGTGTAGCCCATGTTATACCTATAACATATTTACTACTCCCCAAATACCAAACAAACTGACTTTTTGCGTGGTGTATTCGATCACCTTAACAGAGTTAAACAATGGGCTGTTATTGTCTCTGGCGACTTCAATATAGTATAGTATATTACTCTTTAGACAGAAACCCTACATTCTCCACTGGTAAAACTCACGATATTCAGGATTTGATCGTTAAAGAAAGTCTATATGATGTATGGAGAATACAACTGATTAATGAACACAATTTTTTTGTTTTTCTTTAACCCTCATAAAACATTTTTTTAATAGATAGATGGCTTCTACCGGGAATTATTTCCGCTCATGTAGGCCTTATGACTCGGTCTGATCGTGCCCCTTTTTCTATTATTGTTAAGGGAAATTGTAACATTTCCCCATCATTCCCATGGAGACCTAATAATTTTCTTCTTAGTGATCTAGAATTTTCTGAAGAAAATCCCCAAACCCTTGAGGAGTTTATATACACATCTATTTGGTGTGCACATAACGTTTTTTGGAGAGACTATTTTTTTTTTTTTTTTTAAAGCAGCACTTGACCTCCTGAAAAATATTAAAATATCTGGAAGATCAAAATATGAACCACTTTTCTGATAAGGTATTATAAGAGGTAAAAACTTTCTGCTTCAAACTTCATACTCTTATGAAGAATAAATGCGAATTCCATCTCCATAAAGCTAAGTTCATTCACTGTACACAAGGAACAAAGCCTCTAAGCTTCTTGCCAATAGAATCCAAACTGAAGAAGCTAGAACCAAAATTCCATATCTGTTAAATTCCCGCAACAACAAAATCATGAATCCTTAAAACATATCAGAGGAATTGGCCAAATATTATTATATTTCACTATATGATCTGAAAGAAGATGTAAATTTCTCTACCCCAACTAACAACATATTCACGAATTTCTGGAAGGTGTGCCTCTTCCATCCCTTTTTAACATTCAGGCTTCATTCCGACGAGCGTGTGTTCACGCAGACATAGGTGCGCACAAAACCGCGCGTCGATTTGAACCATTGGTTTCCCTATGGTGTGTTCACATGTCTGTGTTTTACAGGCATGCAAAAGCGCGCACCTGCAAAACATAGGATATGCTTGCACCAGAAATGTCCCAGCTGCGCATCAATACTCTGCATCAAATACTGCGCATCAAAACTCCGCAGGGAGTCCCCTCATTGCTGAACACTATGACAGCACTGTCACAGTGTTCAGTGTTGATGGCACACTCCCCACGGAGAGTAAAGTATCCCCTGTCCCCATGGGGAATAAAGTATCCTTCCCTGAAAATCATCCTTAGCATGTGTAAAAAAATAAAAAAAGTATATACTCACCTCTCCACCGCTGTGGGGCTCAGGCACGTCTAGACGCTTGTCATCCCTGCACTGCTCTGAATCTCTTTCAGCAGGCGGAGATTTAAAATCCCTGCTGCTGAAAGGGCTGTATCTCATTGGCTGAGTGCTCAGCCAAACACAGGCAGCACTCAGCCCTTCATTGCGGGAGAGGTGAGTGTGTGTGTGTGTGTGTGTATGTATATGTGTGTATATATATATATATATATATATATATATATATATATATATATATATATATATATAATATATAAATTTTTTTCACACATGCTAGGGATGATTTTCAGGGAAGGGCTTATATTTAAAACCCTTCCCCGAAAATCACTGCAGTGGTTGCCAGCAGCCCATTGCTTTCAATGGTGCCGCCGGCAGCAATGGCGGGCCCATTGAAAGCAATGTGCATGGACCTTCATTCAAGCGTGTTTAGGTACATACATGGACGCTCCGATTTGTGCGCACCTATGTACGCACATAAATACGCTCGTCTAAATGAGACTGTTACAGTAATCTACCCTGGATACGCTAGCCCGGCTTGCCCTGGATCTTACTCGCAATCCCTATCCCTGCCTACTTGCCTCCATTCCTGGCTAACCCCAGGCGGGCAACTGGGCGGCAGCCCCTACGCTATCTAGGGACTGAGAAGGAGCGCTGGTGTACCTAGATGAAATGGGTAAACTACCGACAGGACAGGCAGATGAAAAAAAACAACACAAAACAATACTGATAGTACTGAGGCAGATGGAACAACCTGGCAGATGGTAGCAAAATAGCAAACAAGCTGACAGAGGCAGGAGACCTACAAATGCAGACTAGCTAGCAACCTGAGGGAAACCAATAACTGGCAGTGATTGCAGTCACTGCCAGACTTTTAAACAGAAGCCCCCGCCCATAGGCGGAGAGAGGGAGACAGCCAACTCCTAATAGCACATCAAAAGGGAGCTCGTGCATGGCAGCTGTACTCCCAGGTGTGCGCGTGCACGGTGCTGCCAGGACTACCAAGCGTGCGCACCACGCTGCGAGCCACCAGCACAACGCCGACCCGGCACCAAAGGGACAAAAGGTTTTAATAACGACTTGGGAAAAACCTTCTGTACCCTCCAAGTTGCTGGTAATTCAAGTTTCTTAAGCCAGCGGATCTACTACACGCGTAATGACAAAGTGACCCACGTAACGTGGCTCCAGTTTCAAGGACGGAACTTTCAATTTGAGATTTCTAGACGACAAATACACCTTCTGTCCCACCCAGTAAGGTTCAGACACCAACAGACTCTTCCCACTACGCACCTACATACGAGCCCCCGTTGCTTCCAGATTCTTCTGTACCTCTCTCCATACTCCCTGCAGCGCATCTGTGGTGACATCAGCTGCAGGACATTTTTGAGCGACATCAGCTGAAAGCCATTTTTGAGAAGTGGTCCACAACAACCAGGATCGTGGTGAACTTTTGAGACTCATGTAGATCAGTAATAAAATCTACCGATAAATGCATCCACGGACGAGAAGGCATCGGTAATGGTCTCAGAGGCACCTCCGTTTGCCGACTTTTACTGCATGCACAGATAGAGCATCCTTTAACAAAGTCGCAGATCTCCTGAGACATGCTTGGCCACCAGTAGTGTCTAGAACAAAGATCCAGAGTCCCCTGAACTCCCGGATGACCTGCTAGCACAGATGAGTAACACTCTTCAATGACCCTAAGACGCAAGGTCTCTGGCCCAAACCATCTGCCCTCTGGCACCCCCGAGGAAGCATCCTGCTGATAATTTTGTAGACGAGGGATGAGATCAGATTCTACAGCTGCCACCACCAACCCAGGTGCCCAGATATTCTCAAGAGCCACTGTCTTACTTTCTGACAAACCGAAACTCCGTGAGAGGGCGTCTGTCTTCACGTTCTTCCTCCCTGGCATATAAGTAATGATGAAGTTAAACCTTTCGAAAAACAACGCCCACCTGGCTTGGCGAGCTGTGAGTCTCTTAGCGTTGGCGAGATATACCAAGTTTTTATGATCAGTATATACGGTTATGGGATGCCTTACCCCCTCAAGATGGTGACCCCACTCTTCTAGAGCCCACTTAATCGCCAATAATTCACGATTATCCACGTTGTAGTTCCGTTCTGCTAAACGGAACTTCCGCGAGAAAAACTCGCATGGGCTATACCCAGCTCTCCCACTGATTTCCTGAGACAATACAGCCCCCGCCCCCACCTCAGACGCATCAATCTCAATGAAGAACAGTCGCCGTGCGTCAGCCTGTACTAGTAGCGGGGCGGCAGTAAATGCCCTTTTGAGACAACTGAAAGCCTCTAGGGCTTCTGGCAACCATCTTACCAAGTCTGCACCCTTCTTGGTAAGATCGATCAGGGGTTGCGAAATAACCAAATAATTATTAGTGAATTTACAGTAAAAGTTGCGAAACCTAAAAACCACTGGAGAGCTTTCAGGTTATCTGGTCTGACCTATTGGGAGATTGCTGCCACTTTATCAGACTCCATTTGAATCTCCGTGGGTGAAATCACATAACCAAGGAAGGACACTTGTTTAGTACCAAAATTGCATTTCTCCAACTTGACAAAAAGTTGGTACTCGCGCAAATGGGTCAGAACCAGCCTCAGGTGCCGTACATGAGAATCCCAGTCTGGGTAATACATCAGAATGTCACCGAGATATATGACCAAGAATACCTCCAGGAAGTCATGGAAGACTGCGTTCATAAATCCCTGAAACACAGCGGGGGCATTACAAAGTCTGAAGGGCATGACCAGACATTCAAAATGTCCTAACGGGGTGTTGAACGCAGTCTTCCACTCATCTCCCTCTCAGATGCGTATTAAATTGTACGCCTCCCTTAAGTCCAATTAGGAAAACCAGTGGGCCACTACCACCTGATTCAATAAGTCAAGGGCAAGGGAATCAAGGGCAAGGAGCACTGGTTCTGTACAGTAGTTTTATTCAAAGCCCGATAATCCACACAAGGCCTCATGTGCCATCCTTCTTCTCTACAAAGAAGAGACCTGCCTCGGCCGGGGACCTGGATGGCCTGATGTGTCGTTTGGCCAGAGACCCTGAGATGTAGGACTTAAGGGCTTCATGCTCCCACCCTGACAAATTGAAAATGGCTCCCCTTGGGATGGGACTGTTGGGGATCAAATCAATACCACAGTCCCACTCCCTATGGGGCAAAATCTCTGACCAGTTTTTGAAAAATACGTCATGAAAATCGGACGAATACTCAGGAATAAATTTGGCATCTGCTGAACACATAGGTATAGTAGCTAAGTGACTATGACAGGACAACCCCCAATGTGTCAATTCCCGAGTGGACCAATCAAATCGGAAATTATGCAGTGCCAACCACGGCATACCCAACACTGCATCAACAGACATCCTCTCCATTACTAAGAACGACAGATTCTCAGAATGGAGAACACCCACAGTGAACTGTACCATGGGAGTCCTCCACTGGACAACACCCGCAGACAGAGGGGTGCAATCAATGCTAGTGAAGCATATGGGCATCTCCAATGCCGAGAACTCAGCCATCAGGGGTCTGACAAAAGCTTAGACTAACCAAATTAGCGGCAGCATTCGAATCAATAAAAGCCTGACTGGACCGAGTGAAATTCCGGAAGCCAATATGACAGGACACCAGCAACTTAGGGAGTACCTGTGATCCTAGGCGACCCTCCCGACAGTCGCCTAGGATCTGAAGTTTTCTGCAGGTTCAGGCTGATGCTGCATCGGCTTCTGAGGACAGGTTGCAACACGATGTCCGGCTTTCCCACAATAGAGACAGAGACACTGCGTCATTCGAAACCGTCGCCGTTCCTCGGGACTTAGCTGGTCCTCCTCCATAGGCTCAGCATCCAAAAGTTGGCCTGGGAGAAGAGGGAGGAGGTCTGCTGGGTTCCCTAGCTTTGCGGGCCTGACGTTCCTCTTTTCTAGATCTCAGCCTTCTGTCAGCCTTGACTGCCAATTCCATTGCCTCACTGAGTGTCACAGGAGCAGGATGGGAAATGAGTAGATCCTTGACAGCGCCAGACAGACCCAACAAAAACACATCATTAAGTGCACTATCGTTCCAAGAAGTTTCACCAGCATACTGTCTAAATTTAGAGCAATAGTCCCCTACCCACTGCTGCTCCTGATGAAGGGACATGAGATGAAAAAACAAATCAACTGACTGCAGGCAAGCCGAACTCTCAGGTAAGGAGTAGGCCCATGTCTGGGGGAAACCCCGAAGTAAGGACATAATCAATCCCACTTTCTGTAACTCTGAGCCGGATGAGCAGGGCCGCATCCGGAAGTACAATCTACATGCCTGCTCAAAAACAAAAAACTTGCTCCTCTGCCCTGAAATCACCTCTGGAAGAGGACAATTGGGCTCGGAAATGAAAGGGGCAGAAGAAACATGCAATCACTCCCGCTGCTCCTGGGCCACCATACGACCAGACAAGTCATGGATCACGACCACTAACTCCTGCAACCGACTTGCCAGGGTACTCATGGCCTCTATTGGAGAGTAATAACAAAACCCAATGGGCAATTTTAAGAGCCAGTTATTATGTTACAGTAATCTACCCTGGATATGCCAGCCCGGGTTGCCCTGGATCTTACCCACAATTCCTGTCCCTGCCTACTTGCCTCCACTCCTGGCCAACCCCAGGCAGGCAACTGGGCAGTGGTCCCAACGCTATCTAGGGACCGAGAAGGAGAGCTGGCATACCTAGATGAAATAGGTAGACAACCAACAGGACAGGCAGATGAAAAAAAACAACATGAAACAATACTGATAGTACCGAGGCAGATGGTAACAAAATAGCAGACAAGCTGACAGAGGCAGGAGACCTACAGATGCAGACTAGCTAGCAACCTGTAGGGAAACCAATAACTGGCAGTAATTGCAGTCACTGCCAGACTTTTAAACAGAAGCCCCCGCCCAGAGGCGGAGAGAGGGAGACAACCAACTCCCCATAGCACATCAAAAGGGAGCTTGTGCACGGCAGCTGTACTCCCAAGTGTGCGCGCGCACAGTGCCGCCAGGACTACTGAGCGCACGCACCGCACCGTGAGCCACCAGCACAACGCCGGCCCGGCACCCACGCCCCCAGCAGCCGGACCACAAGTTGGGGGGATGCACCCTGACCACGGGACCCAGCACACCGCCGCCTCGGGAGGAGCCGCAACTGCCGCATAGTAACAGGGGCCTCAAATTGAATTCCTTCAATAAGGAATTTTCCACCTCAAAAATCTTAGACATCTACAGATTAACAAATCCCCTAGACGGATGGTCTCACAAATGAGTACTATAAAAAATTCACTAATATTCTTGCTCCGTATCTTCTAAGAACTTTTAATCATGCTGTTAAAAGTAGTTTCTTCCTCTCTGAAATGTTAAATGCTTTAAGTATTATGCTTGCTAAACCAGGTAACCCTCATACCATGCCTGCAAACTTTAGCCCCATTTCATTACTAAATACAAAATTTTAGCTTCCAGTCTTTCAAATAGTTTTCCAAACCTAATTTAAAATGACCAGATGGGTTTTATCAGAAGTCGACAATCCTCTGATGCCATTAGACATTTCATTAATTTAATTGAATTTTCTGAAAAACATCGGCTTTCTTCTCGGCTTTTATCACTATATGCGGAAAAGACATTTAACGGGGTTCACTGAGGATACCTACATTCTGTTCTTAAAAAATGTGGGTTTAAGAAAACGTATATTAGCAGCTATGTCTATATACTCCACCTCTAATGCTTATGTTTACTCATCTGGCTTTATGTCTAAGCCTTTCAATATCAGCAACGGCACCAGACAAGGATGTCCCATGTCTCCTTTAATTTTTCTTTAATTATGGAGCCTTTCGCAAAATACATAAAATCATTTTAAGAAATCTCTGGGATTAGGGTAGAGAGCACGAACCAGATGATGTTATCCTAGCACTATCAAATCTGACCCTTTCATTACCTGTGGCTACTAACATAGTTTAAAGATTTGCTGAAGTTACTTATTATAAGGAAAATGTAAATGTATCAAAGTCTGAAATTGTCAATTCAGGATCTACATTTTCCTTTTTATCCTCTATGTTTAAATTCGATTGGGTTAAAGATGTCCTTCCATATTTGGGAATA
Source organism: Eleutherodactylus coqui (assembly GCF_035609145.1). Taxonomy (NCBI): domain Eukaryota; kingdom Metazoa; phylum Chordata; class Amphibia; order Anura; family Eleutherodactylidae; genus Eleutherodactylus; species Eleutherodactylus coqui. The sequence continues at coordinate 271,278,637 of NC_089840.1, read as the reverse complement.
TTCCTAACATCTTCATCCTTCAAACTATTTGATACAAACTTTAAGCCCCTTATTTCTTCTTTCAAAATCGAACTAGGCGCATCAAAAACCTACGGGATAGGCAGAATCTCAGTAATTAAAATGATGATTTTCCCTAAAATACTTTTTTTTGTGCAATGTTCCTATATATCTATTAATATCATACCTTAAAAATCTCCACACTCTCCTGCCATGTTTCATATGGAGGCTGAGTATGAGAGCGCAGTCCCTACTAGTAATGGTAAGGGGCGGTATTGTCGCACAATTGGCTGAAAAGCAAACATTGATGGCTCAGGAAAAACAACCCAGTGGGGGGTCATCAACCTGCTGGCCCTTGTGGTCTAAGTTACTGGCTGGCGGGCCGCGTTTCAGAAAATAAAACCTTCTTTATCAAGCATAGAGTATTCAAATACAGGGGCCATATTTGTACACAGATCGTTAACTACCTCCTTTCCCTCCCATCTACAATGGTGAAAACGGAGGAGGTGTGGTTTAGTTTTCCTGACAATCTTCTGAAACGCGTTGCATGTCTTATTTCCTGTACCCTACTGATTCTGAGAAAATAGTGTTGGCCTAGTGGATCTGGATTCTAAATACAATGTCAATAGTTCAAGACACACTTGGATTTTAGGGGGGTCTCTATATTAGTAAATTAAATTTTAACATATTTAACCTATTTTAATACACACTGTTTTTACTGGAGTGCTGAGACTTATTTTCTCATTTTAGTCTTAAGGATATTTTGGTTTCCCTGTTGACTGAGGTTTTTAATGAGTGTCTAATCTTGGACATTCTGCCAAATTCAACAAAGGATAAGGATTCGTTCTATATTGAGAATTGGTATCCCATAGCTCTCCTCTATACAGACAGAAAAGTGCCAGGCTGTTGAAGTTTGCACCGCAGCTTCTTTTGAGGTCACAGCACATTGAATGCTGTGCTTAGTGTTCAAGAGGACATGCAGCAGAGGGTTTTTGGAAAGTGCGTTTGCTGTTTTTGGATCAGGCCAAAGCCTTTGATCAGGCAAATCATGAGTACCTCTGCTCTGTTTTCTTGAGGTATGACCTGCCAGGTTTTTTTATTGGCTTAAAGCCTTCTTTGCAGGTGCAGAAAGCTTACTGCTGGTAAATGGTTGGATTGGTCATCATTTTGGGGTTGGTTTTGGTGTGCATCAGGGGTGTCCTTTACCCCTTTGGTATACTTGTTTATAATTGATCCTTTCTTCAGGAAGGTAGATCATGGGCCATTGGCATGAGGTTGGAATAGCCTTAAAGGTACCAGAGTCAGCTTTGAGGGTTATAGCATTTGCTGATGATGTCACTATCTCTGTTTGCACACAAGAGGAGGCAGGATGGGTGAGGTCAGAAATGGATTACTAGTTGGAGATTTCTGGGACCAAAATCAAACAGGAAAAATGAGAAAGTCTCAGGCTGGGATGGGAGGATCCTGATTTTGATATCCTGGACACCCTTCCAGAGCCCCAGAGCTTTGCTTAAAGGGGTTGTCCCGAGGCAAAAGTGAAAATTTTTTCTTTGCCCAGTCCCCCTTCTAAAGCAAACATTACAATTTACACGTTTAAAGCGTTTTTAAAGATGGTTTATACTCACCATTCCAGCGTTTCATGAACTTATAAAAGTTCATCTTTAAAGATGGCCGCCGGTCCTTTCCCAGGGATGCACCGTGGTTTTCTCCCATGGTGCACCGCAGGTCTTCTCCCATGGTGCACCGTGGGCTCTGTGCGGTCCATTGCCGATTCCAGCCTCCTGATTGGCTGGAATCGGTACATGTGACAGGGCGGAGCTACGCGATGACGCGTAGAAGGTGGTGGAGCCAGAACGCAGCTCGTGCCCGGACCGACCAGATCGGGCGATTAGACGCTGAAATTAGACGGAGCCATGGAGACGGGGATGCCAGCAACGGAGTGGGTAAGTGAATAACTTCTGTATGGCTCATATTTAATGCACGATGTACATTACAAAGTGCATTAATATGGCCATACAGAAGTGTATAACCCCACTTGCTGCCGCGAGACAACCCCTTTAAGTTTTAGGCATTGAATTTGACCAAGAGAATTACCCTGTTGAAAACTGGAAGAACAGGCTGAAAAATGCCACACAGAAAGTAGATGAATGGATGGGTTGGTCCTTGACCCTAAAGAAAAGGATTTATTTGATCACAATTTGCCTGTTCATTTTGTTAATGTATCTGAGCAATGTTTTCATTTTGCCCAAACCTTTTTAGGTACGGGTCTGTAGCCAGTTCTTCCAACTGTTATGTGGAAACAGGTTAAACTGAATCAACAGGAAAGTTGATTACTATACAAGTGTTATGTGCCCTGTTCAGACACAATCCTCTGCTTCTGTCTCTGGTAGACCTTGGTATCATCCTGCTCTTCCTGTTCCCTGAGCTTAAATTTATTCTTTTCCAGTACTCCTAGGGTTAATTGCTTCTGGGCCTCCTATTTAGCTGATGCACCTTTTCTAATCACCACCCTACATAGCTGCCCTGGGCCTTTCAGACAGTGCTGCCTCTTGGGGTTTTTGCCTTCCTCTGGATCAACTAGGGGGTTGAAACAGGATGAACTAGATGGAGATTGTCTTCATTCAGCCTAACATACTATGTTACTATGTTGTTGTGAGATTCGCTTCCATAACTTCATGTATAGCTGCTGCTCTGGCAGTTATCTTGTTACCTTGCTATCTGCTCGTGTTCTATGTCCTCAGTTCATGTATCCTGCTGTCTGTTATCCTTGTGAGTCTGCTTCTCTGTTTATCCTTGTTAGCTTTTTCCTCCTTTGTTTCCATCCTCCCCAGTATTGTTCTGTCTTTTGTTTCATAGGTGTTCTGTCCTGTCAGGGTCAGTCAGAGCCTAGAGGAAGACTGCGGGGTTATTCTTATCAGGACGCTAGCCCTGCTTTTAGGCAAAGGCTTTCTTCTCCTTGTTAGCTCAGGGCAAGATACTTTCCCTAGTTCCCATCTGTATATGGAGTTTATACATCTGGTATCTTACCTCCAACACGGGGGTCAGCTGTCAGCCACGCTGGATTAGATCTTCACCTATCCGGTAGGTTGACACAGTAGTTCCACATCCACAGTTGTTACAACAAGGAAACTAGGCAGCTTCAATATGGTCAATCCAATAGTATTCCTAGATGATACTTTTTTAAAGATCAATATTGTCAACTTCTGAAAAGAGAGGGCTTCTCTGTGGATATTCTCCTCTAGGGAAAGGTTTCAGCCTTTCTTCCAGGAATAGGAGACAGGGGCAAGTGAAAAGCCTTCACACACCAGATGGGTATCTCCAGGCTTATGTCACACAGGTTTTGAAGGTTATATGCTAATGGGGTCTTGGTACACGGGAAGTCAGAATGCCACTGAGGAAATTGCTTCAGAGAAAGGTTTTGATGACTTACTTCCAGGGACCATTGGCCCTCAGGGACTGCCCAAGTCGGGATCTAATTGTAGCGGTTCAGGCACTAGAGTGGAGTCTTAGATGTAGTAGCCGCATGTCTGGAGAGTAATCAGTGATGAACCAGGAGTCAGCAATGCGGGGTCCCAGTTTGCAGTCCAGAGGATGAGGCGGGTAACTTAGTCAGATGAAAAGACAGGAGTTGGTATCAGGAGGTCTTGTCACTAAAGCAGAGGAGCTGATCAATGTTGTGGCGCAGACTAATCATGCACTGAGGGAGTGGCAGGGCCAGGCTTTTTTTAGGAAGTGCAATCAAGAACAGAGGCGGGGTCAGGACAGAGAGGCAGGAACTAGATTAGGAGCAAGGATTCAGCAAGGGAGCTTATCCAGAGAGATGGATAGCTCAACATGAAGAGCTGCAGGCTGGAGTACAGGAGGTCCCTGGTTCAATCCTCGACAGTAGACGCCCCTTAGGGATGGCCTCCAGACTTGCCAGATGCTGGTTTCCCTGGATATCTCTTGTGAGTTTCCGGTCATGCATATTACAGTCTACACCAATTTACCTCTGCACATTCTCAAGTCCAGAATCTTCTCTACTATGTATTCCTCCTCCCCTAGGACTTTTACTGGTGGAGGAGGTAGTTGATTTCTTCCAGCAAACGTGTTGTCCTTGAACAGTTTCAGCAAGGACATGTGAAAGACCATGTGGACCCTTAGGCAGCCGGGAGCATTAAATGATCCTCGCGGTGACTTGGAATGGTCCAATAAATCTTTGCCCGAGCTTGGGAGACGGTACATGGGCCTTCAGGTTCTTGGTTGGCAACCATACCTTTTCTCCCACCTGGAAGACCGCTTAGCGGTGTGCTAGGCGGTGATGAGCCATCTTCGTAAGTCGGTCCACGACAACAAGGATGGTAGTCATCTCTTTTGAGGGGGGCAAATCCACTGTAAAGTCGATAGATATAGATCCCCATGGCCTGGAGGGGACTGGAAGGGGCTGCAGCAAACCCAGAGGGCGATCTCGTGGTGTGTTGTTCTGAGCACATACTTCTTCACTTCCCTCCTGCAGTCGGGCCACCAGAAGGTATGAAATAAAAGTTCTAAAATCTTTGTTACCCCAAGGTGACTGGCAAGCTTGGAATTGTGCACAAATTTAAGGACTTTGAGTCCACCATCCTCAGAAACATATAGTTAGTGTTCTCGTCTTCAAAGCCCATCTGTAAAAAAAAGCTTCACATCCTTAGAAGGATGCCTCAAGAATGGGTATTTTTTGTATTCTCCCTTAAGCTTTGTTAGGTATTCAGAGTGCAAGATACCTTAAAAAAATGTTGGGGACAGAATTGTGTAGTCTGTATTTGACCTCTCTTCAGGCTCTGAAAATATCCTGGACTATGCATCTGCCTTGCCATTTCAGGACACTATGAAACTAACCTGGAGAAGAACAGGACCCATCGTTCTTGTCTTGTACATAACCTCTTGACAGTGCTGAGAAATTCTAAATTTCTATGCTCAGTAAGAACCATGATGAGCTCCTTCCAAGAGGTGCCTTTATTCGGTGAAAGCCACCTAGATGGCCAGACATTTCTTGTTCCTGACATCATAGTTTTTCTCAATGGGATATAAGGTATTGCATCTCATCTCTGACTTGTGACAGAATAGCTCCCACTGCAGAGTCGAAGGCGTCCACCTCAACAACAAAAGGCAATTCTGGTTTTGGGTGGATCAGAGCTGGTGCTGAAGTAAACAGAGTCTTTAGTTTCTCCAAAGCAACTTGTGCCTCTGGGGACCAGTAAAACGTGTGCTGTCTTCGTGAGGGAGATGATGGGAGAAATTGTGTTTTAGAAGTCCTTAATAAATCTTCTGTAGAAGTTTGCAAAGCCAATCGGGCACTGTGCTTCCTTCACATTTCTTGGAATGGGACAGTCCAGGATGGCTTTTATCTTGCTGCAGTCCATACTTAGGCCATGTGGGAAGATAATGTATCCGAGGAATTGCTTTTGGATTTGCTCAAACTCACACTTCTTTTGTTTAAAATGGAAATTATTCTTCTGCATTTGTTCCAAAACCACCCAAACATCCCTGTGATGTTCCTCCAAGTTATCAGAGAAGATGAGGATGTTGTTGAGATATGTCACTGCGAATTGGTGCAACATGTCTCGAAATACGTCATTGATGAAGTGCTGGAAGGTGGCAGGAGCATTGCAAAGACTGAATGACATCACTAGAGGTTCTAAGCGTCCTTATCTTGTTTTGAAAGCCGTTTTCCATCTATCTCTGGGGCAAATCCATACCAGATTATATGTGCCTCTGAAGTCAAGTTTAGTTGCCTAGTCAAGACTTTGGCTACCCGAAGCCTCTCCAGCAGGTGTGGGATTAACGGGAGAGGATAGCAATTCTTGTTTATTTCCCAGTAATCAATGTATGGTCGAAGAGTAGACTCTTTCTTTTCAACAAAGAATATGGGTGCTCCCACTGGGAAGGGGCTGATGGTGCAATCTGGCAGTTCTCTTTACAGACGTCTGAAGGGAAATCAATGGTCCTTGATTCCCAGTTGATAGAGGGATTGTGACTAGAGAATCAGGGGATCCAGAGACTCACCAGAAATTTAGGGGACGAGATGAGCTGGAAGCTGATCATTTCTTAGTGGTCAGGTTTTATGCAGACCTCCAGTTCGATTGTCTCCTGTGTGACAGGTCCCAATGAAAAGGGTGACCCTTCCATGGTTTGCATATCAATCATTACCGGCTTAAGTCTGGTGGCAATGTTTTTTTTCAAGAGCGAATTTAAAATCCATAAAGTTTCCTCCTGCTCCTGAATGCAACATCGCTGAGCACTGCGTCTTCTGATCACTCGTTAAAATCTCTATCCGGAGGACAAAATAGTGGGGTGGGGGAAGGGTTTTCACACCATCTTGAACTACCAAAGGTGTAAAGGTGTGTTTGTTCACATTCCCTTTTTGTGATGGCTGGATTGGTTGTGGTCTTAATGTTGGCTAGAGCGAGAGTCCTTTGGAACTTGTTTGAACAGTTTAAAGCCTAATGTCCTGAGATTTCACAATAAAGGCACAGTTTATCAGCACTGCACCTTTCTTTTTCAGCGGTAGAAATGGGTTTGCAGATGACATTGACCTGCATCATTTCTGGTGCAGCTTCAGTTCTCAGCGGGGGACTCCAATGTAGGTTGACTGAAGGAATAAAGGGTGTTGGTGCTCAAACCCCGTAGTCTCTCTTTTCACCACTCGGAAAGTCTCTAGTCAATCCAGATGTATAGCTGACTGAAGTCTTGCAGGTTATCAGGGGTTTCCTCTCTGGCAAGTTAATACTTTACCCACTCAGATAATCCCCAGCAGAATTAGTTTTGTGGTGCAGCTGGATTCCATGTGGTATAATTCACTCAATGACAAAATTCCGAAATTACTCTGCAACAGAATGTCGCCATTAGGTTATGGAACCTCCCTTCGGCCATGGCAGATAATCATACTGTATCCAGTTCTGGGCACCCCACTTTAAAAAAGACATAGACAAACAGGAGCAAGGTCAGAGAAGAGTTACCAAAATGGTGAGCGGTCTGCAAATCATGCCCTATGAAGAACGGTTAAAGGACCTAGGAATGTTTTGCCTGCAAAAAAGAAGCCTGAGAGGAGATTACAAATATCTGAAGGGCTGTGACAGTGCAGAGGAATCAGCCCTATTCTCATTTGCACAAGGAAAGACTAGAAGCAGTGGAATGAAACTGAAAGGGAGGAGACACAAATTAGATATTAGAAAAAACTTTCTGACAGTGAGGGTGATCAATGAGTGGAACAGGTTACCATGGGAGGTGGTGAGTGCTCCTTCAGTGGAAGTGTTCAAACAAAGGCTGGACCAATATCTGTCTGGGATGATTTAGTAAATCCTGCACTGAGCAGGGGATTGGACCTGATGACCGTGGAAGTTCCTTCCAACTCTACCATTCTATGTTGATCAAAGATTTGACCCACACTGGTCGTGATTAAGGAAGCCTCTATACTGACGATGATACCCACCAAATTTTGTGGCAGTTGCATGCAGACATCAGAGCCTGAGTGATGCAAATTCAGAAGCTTCCTCTGTAAGCTGATTATCTCTGTTGATCCAGCACCAGTGTCTGAAAATCAGAAAATGTTTCCTGATAGAAGGCGAAAAACTCTTGGAGGTCGGTAACTTGTTTTCTCAGTGTGGTTACAGACTCCATTGTGGGACGTGATTATTTTGTAGCAGTTTAGGCACAAGAGTGGAGCCTTGGATGTAGTAGCGACAGGTCTGGAGAGTAAGGCCTAATGTCCACGGCACACAGTGCATCCGCAGTGCACCTGCTGCAGATCTAAGCTTCAGATCCGCAGCGGGTGCACTGCGGATCGTGTTAAAAATTATTTTTTAATGATTGCGAGTCGTCACGGATTCTGTGTTTTTTCTGCACTAGTGTATGTGGATTTCAATTGCTGATTCCGCGCGGAAATTAAATGAAAAGAAATTGGGAAAGAAACCAAACCCCTTCCAAGCCTTTTCTCCACCTCCCTAATTACTTCTAACCTTCAAATCCGCATCAGATCCGCAAATGCATTTAAATGTATTTGCGGATCGCTGCGGACTGCTCCATAGACTTCAATGGAGCAAGATCCGCGCGGAATCTGCGATGAAAATGGAGCATGCTGCGGTTTTAAATCCACGCGGATAGTAAGTAAATACCATAAAATCAAATCCGCGGACCTAAAATCAATCGCAGAAGCTCCATTCATTCCTATGGGCGGCAAATCCGCGCGGATTCAGCAAATAAAATCCGCCCGTGGACATTGGGCCTAATCAGGGACGAGCCAGGAGTCAGTAAAGGGAGCTCTGTTTGCAGTACAGAGGGATGAGACGGGTAATATAGTAAGATGGAAAGCCAGAAGTTAGCAACAGGAGGTCTTAGTTTGCAGTACAGAGGGATGAAACAGGTAACTTAGTCAGATGGAAAGCCAGAAGTTGGTATTAGGAGCTCTTGTCATAATAGCAAAGCAGCAAGCAGAAGTGAAGCTGATCAATAGTGTGGAGCAAAATAATCATGCACTGAAGGATTGGCAGGGCCAGGCTTTTATAGAAAGTACAATCAAGAACAGAGGTGGGGTCAGAACAGAGAGGCAGATCAAGAGCAAGCAACCAAAAATCAGTATTCAGTCAGAGAGCTTATGCAGAGAGAAGGATAGCTCAGCATGAAGAGCTGCTGACTGGAGTACAGGAGGTCCCTGAGTTCGATCCTGGGCACTAAGAGTAGGGCACATTTTGTAAAAATCCCCCTAAAATATTGGGACATGGCTTGTTGCTGCTTTCATGGTAATCCATATGTAAGTAATAATCTGGAGTGTAGGAGCACTGAGGAAAAGGGAGTGTGCCCGGAAGGTGTAAGGCAACATACTGGAAAGCATAAACCGCTTCATTGTCCTTTTAATATAGAGGTATACAGCAGGTTAGAGGTTTCCATTGGTTGACCGCGGCTAGCTGACCTCTCCTACATACCGTGTTTTCCCGAAAATAAGGCACCCCTGAAAATAAGGCACCCCCTGAAATTCGCAGAAGTCCCAAATATAAGCCCCCCCCCCGATAGTAAGGCATAGTAAAGTGTGCAGGCAAGTCAAGAGGCCTGTCCCCTGCTGCCATCCCTGTTGTCTCCTACCTCCAGATGTATAGGTAGATTTGCAGACAGTCTGCTGTTATCCTGTCCCTGCTGTGCTGTACAAGTGTGCGATTGTGAGCTCCCCTTGCTGGCTGGAAAAGTCCATAGTGTACATTCTGTTCCTGCTGTACATGTCTGCTGTGATGAGCTCCCCCTGGTGGCTGGAAGCTGCAATACCATCCCTGCTTACAAGTGGTCCAGGACCTTCTGTCTGCAGACAGGTACCTTACTTTACAGCCCTTATTTTTTTATGGCTCTGTGTGTGAGTCAGGTAACCTGTGTGATTCTTAAGGCTGGGTTCTCACAGAGCGTATTTCCAGCGGAAATCTCGCAGTTTGGCCACAGCGATAAACAGCAAGATTTCTGCCGGGAAAGCGCTGCTCCAAAACCCACGGCACTCAGCCTCTTGTTTTGAAGTGACCTGGCTGCACGCTTTCCCGTTTCTGTGGCCGGTGAATCCGCATCACAACACCGGCTTCTCCCAGCTTTGCCGTGACAGATTTGCTGTCCCATGTGGACGAGATTTCTGAGACATTTCGGCCACAAAGCTGGCCAATTGAGGGATTAGCGGCCACGGACAGATTTGCCGCGGCGAAATAAGACACCCCCTGAAAACAAGACGTAGCGCATATTTGGGAGCAAAAATTAATATAAGGCGCGTCTTATTTTCGGGGAAACAGGGTAGACTAATGCTTTGGGACCTTTAGAGACCTAAGTGGCAGGGACTGCTTCACTTCATCCTTAGTTAGTGTCGTGGTTAGATATTTCAATTGGAACACACGGTGCTTAGTTTTGACACAGCAGAAAATCCTACCAGTGGACGAAGTGTGTAGGAACATTCTTGAGACCTGGTGAAGGTGCGGTGTTTGCAGTTTGAAAGACTGGTTGCATCCAGGGTGGCTCTCCTTTGGAATGGTTTTTCTTATAAGATGCCCTAGTCTGGTAGAGTCCTATATCCTGGTAGGGGGCTGAGTTCTCCCACCCTAGCCTTTTATTTTCCTTTTTAAAGTAAGCGTTGTTCAAAAGGAAGACAGAAACCAACTTGGACCAAAACGTAAGACTGTAGACGTCTCTTGTAATTTACTGGTTAGATATGTAATGTTGGTATTGTGTTTTGTTCATATTGTATGTATTGTACATTGGTTTGTTGGAGGTGGTGGGTTTTCTTTGGATTTTTATGTGGACTTGGGGTTTTAGTGTCTAATAGGCTTGTTTTGTATTTTGTGTTTATCATGAAGGGGATATAATTGTGTGTATGCATGTTTATTTAGGTAAATAGTATATATACTATACTGTATGCAGTTTGGGCAGGGTTTACTTTCAGTTTGTATTCCATTTATTTTGTGTATTTCAATATTAAAAAGAAAAACCTTTGTCGATTAAGGCTTTTCTTTCCTTTTTATTAGTAGATGAAATTAAAAACAGACTGGATATACACGTATATAACATGTATACTGTCTATACTCCCCCACCCCACCCCCTGTACGCATGCCTAAACCGCACTGCATACAGTTGCAAAATGAATTTCCATATATGATCTAGCCCCATTGGTGTAATCTTTGCAAATGTGACTCATTTACTGCACTACATGAAAATGTGTTTGCAGTCCTGTAGGCCACTCCCATACACACACCGCTTTTTAACGCTAATGTTGCACCATACTAATCGTGGTACAACACTCTTATTGATTTCGATGGGGTTACTCAGACCTGCACTAAATACGGTGTTTCTAACGCCGTGATTTTTGAGAGCTGCCTGTTCTATTTTTGCTTTTTCGTGTTTTTTAACGCACCTCCTCACTCAAGTTAACGATGGGGTGCATTAAAAAGCGCTTAATCTTCTTCAATGAAATGTTTGCCAGCAGCACTCAATTACCATACAGGTAACAAGAGACATACAAGGTCCATATGCTACACCACTTGAGAGTCAGAGCCAATGACTCAAGTCTAAAGCCCGCGATATAATAGAGAATAGTGACAGCAGATGAGGTGCAAAGTAATTCCCTTCGTTATTCCTCCATGAACGCAACCTTTCGACAACCTATGGAGGTCTTTGTCAAGCTTTACAAAATGCATTTAACCAGACAGTCCTATATACCAACATACAATTAACCCGGCACCAATCAGAGAGCCAAAAATCAGGTGTGATACATCTTTACATAATACATATGTAGGTTAACTCTAGCTGTGCCAGGTTTACTTATCTAAGTGTCATCCACACTATGCTATCCTTCACTTATATCTGATAGCATGCGACTACAACCTCCATTAGCGTCACACCAGCGCTACTGCGCATGCGCGGGAACTATATTCATCCCGCGCTGCGTGAAAAAAAGCACTAAGAAGGAGATATGAGTAAGGATACATCTCATCAACGCGCATGCGTGGGAGCTCGCCACCTATAGTGGTGTTTACAACAGTAAACATATATACGATTTTTACAGAGAGATGTATTACTTATACTAGAGATAGATAGATAGATAGATAGATAGATAGATAGATAGATAGATAGATAGATAGATAGATAGATAGATAGATAGGAGATAAATAGATGAGAGAGAGAGAGAGAGAGAGATAGGCTACTGCAACTCCTGCCCTTCCAGTTTGGCGCCGGGACTGCCGTAGAGACTGCTAGATCTCCTGACAGGGCAGCTCCTGCTTCTGGCTGGACAGCTCATGCAGCTGTTGGTGCTTCTGTCCGCGCTGCTCCTAAAAGCGGGTCCGGCAGGGCCGCTCGTGGCCATGTTTGGATAGCCACGGCAAACCCATGCAGAATAGTGAGTGCTGCTCTGGAGCATAATGCAGCATGTACCTGAGGATCAGTACAGGATAAGTTATGTAGGTACACAGTGACTCCACGAGCACAATAGTGAGTGCAGCTCTGGAGCATAATACAGGATGTAACGCAGGATGAGTACAGGATAAGTGATGTATGTACACAATGATTCCACCAGCAGGATAGTAAGTGCAGCTCTGGAGTATAATACAGGATGTAACTCAGGATCACTACACGATAAGTAATGTATGTACACAGTGACTCCACCAGCAGAATAGTGAGTGCAGCTCTGGAGTACAATACAGGGTGTAACTCAGTAGCTGTACAGTTGAAGTAATATAATTAGAGATCAGCGAGCATACTCACTAAGGTAAACTACTCGAGCGAGTAGTGCCTTATGCGAGTACCTGCCCGCTCATCTCTAAAGATTCGGCTGCCGGCGCGGGTGACAGGTGAGTTGTGGGAGTGAGCAGGGGGTAGCGGGGGGGGGGGGGAGGGGGAGTGAGAGAGAGATCTCCCTTCCGTTCCTCCCCGCTCTCCCCCGGTGCTCCCCGCCCACCGCCGGCAGACGAATCTTTAGAGACGAGCGGGCAGGTACTCGAATAAGGCACTACTCGCTCGAGTAGTTTGCCTTAGCGAGTATGCTCGCTCATCTCTAAATATAATATATATATATATATATATATATATATATACTTAGTAACTCAACTTTGTATGTGGATTGCATGCCTAGAAAACCCTCCAATTTCTGCTCTTATAATGTTATAGTGTGTATGTAACCGGCATCCAGGAACATAGAGTTGTGCTCTCTGTTCAGTCAGTAAATGTAAACTATACATTCACCTCAATTTCTTGATCATGACGGTCACACGTGAACCATTGACGCCAAACTCTCATAACGCTGTGGGTTTTATTGCGGCTCAGGCTGTGCAGTACATAGTTCTGTGACTTGTCTTTCACTGGTGGCCAATCCTCTTCTATATGAGCATCCTGTATAAAGATGAATATGATAATATTAGAAAGGGTTAATATGAGCAACTGCAGAATGGTGGTCCTGCCAACTAGTAAAGGAACTACATCATGTTGAAAAAGCCAACCTTTCATCTCCCTTACCTCACAGAATAAATCCCTTACAAATATAACTACATAAGATGTTCTCATCAACAGGATGTTAAAAAAAAAATCTATTTAGGTATTTTTTCTATTTTTTTAGTTTTTATCTATATCTATAAAAACTGTCTGCCAACCAATATGTCCGCCACTACTGCTGCAATGCAAATTCACCATTCCTAAAATCTTGAACAAAAATGATTTAGTTATGGTGATACGGATTCTAGGAATTCATAACCAACAGGAGACTGGGTAGCATGGGAGATAACTTCTTTAAACCTTCACTTCGCTATTCTATGCTGGAGAAATGAAGGTAATCTAACATAAAACTGGTACAACAGATCGAAAGGAAACTCCAAACATGCCTCTAAACATGATGTACATGCAGCCTAAATTAAAGGTGCTTATTGCAAGAATTACTATAATATTGCTTACTAGGTAAAAAAATAGAACGTACCCTATGTACATAAATATAAATACTATAATACAGCCCCTATGTACATGAATATAAATAGTATAATACTGCCCCCTATGTACAAGAATATAACTACTATAATACTGCCCCCTATGTACAAGAATATAACCACTATAATACTGCTCCTATGTACAAGAATATAACTACTATAATACTGCCCCCTATGTACAAGAATATAACTACTATAATACTGCTCCTATGTACAAGAATATAACTACTATAATACTGCCCCCTATGTACAAGAATATAACTACTATAATACTGCCCTCTATGTGCAAGAATATAACTACTATAATACTGCCCCCTATGTAAAAGAATCTAACTACTATAATACTGCCCCCTATGTACAAGAATATAACTACTATAATACTGCCCCCTATGTACAAGAATATAACTACTATAATAATGCCCTCTATGTTCAAGAATATAACTACTATAATACTGCTCCCTATATACAAGAATATAGCTACTATAATACTGCCCCTATGTACAAGAATATAACTACTATAATACTGCCCCCTATGTACAAAAATATAACTACTATAATACTGCCCCCATGTACAAAAATATAACTACTATAATGCTGCCCCTATGTTCAAGAATATAACTACTATAATACTGCCCCCTATGTACAAGAATATAACTACTATAATACTGCCCCCTATGTATATGAATATAACTACTATAATACTGCCTCCTATGTATATGAATATAACTATTATAAGGGCGAGCACCCACTGGCTTTTGCGTTCTCCGCGGGAAAAAAACGCAGCGTTTTCGCCGCGTTTCTCGCGTTTTTTCCGCGCGTTTTTCGCGGCGTTTTTTGCGGCGTTTTCGCGGCATTTTCCGTTAATTTCCATTGACATTCATGGGTGCATTAGGAGAAAAATAAGGACACATATGCAACTGACAGTTCCTATGTTAAAAACGCAAAAAAAACGCCAGTGGACAGGAACACATGTTATCTCTATGCCTGTGCAGGAAAAACGCAAAACGCAGGTAAAAAAACGCCAGTGGGTGCTCGCCCTAAGGGTATTAGCTTCCAGAAAGCTAATACACACGCCGGCAGCCATGACATCATTGAATGGGTGTGATTGCTAACACGTGCGCCTTCAGCCAATCACAGCCATTCAATGATGTCATTGAATAGTGTGATTGGCTGAAGCCACGTGTGCTTTAGCCAATCACAGCCATTCAATGCTGTCATGGCTGCCGGCGTGTGTATTAGCTTTCTGGAAGCGGGGATTTCAAGCCCCGCATTCAGAAAGCTATGCTGCGGCGGGGACGAGGAGCGAGCGACAGCCTGCCGGAGCGAGCGACATCCTGCCGGAGCGCGACAGAACGCCGTGGGAGGTGAGTAATAAAATTTTTTTTTTTTACACTTTTTTTTTTTTGTTTTACCGGCGCATAAGACGACCCCCGACTGCAGAGCAGATTTTTCGGGGTTCAAAAGTCGTCTTATACGCCGGTATATACGGTACTATAATACTGCCTCCTATGTATATGAATATAACTACTATAATACTGCTCCTTTAAACAAGAATATAACTACTATAATACAGTTTCATATGTGCAAGAATATAACTAGTGTAATACTGCCCCCTGTGTACAAGAATATAACTAGTGTAATACTGCCCCCTGTGTACAAGAATATAACTACTATAATACTGCCCCTGTATACAAGAATATAACTACTATAATCATGCCCCCTATGTAAAAGAATATAACTGATATAATACTGCCCCCTATGTACAAGAATATAACTACTATAATACTGCCCCCTATGTACAAGAATATAACTAGTATAATACTGCCCCCTATGTACAAGAATATAACTACTATAATACTGCTTAATGTACAAGAATATAACTACTATAATACTGCCTCTTATGTACAAGAATATAACTACTATAATACTGCCCCTATGTACAAGAATACTACAACTGATATAATACTGCCCCTATGGAGGTAAACGGCAGCTGTTTTGAATCATGAGGTTGTTAAACATCGTATAATTTATTCCTTCACACATCATCTTGATTTTAGACTTACATAAAAAAATGTTTCATTGTGTTCGTTCCATCCCGCCACTACAAAGTCAGTTTTGTTTAGAGACCAGTCATGGTCTAAACCCAGAGCTATAAATGATGCCAAGGGAGTCTGTATCTCCAGGACAATCTCCTTGGCTTCTCTGTCATATCCCCATAGCAAAAGAGCAATGTTGTCTCCTTCCTTAGAGGTTAGTTCCCTGGATAAAGGTAAATCAATAGGTCCCCGTGAGCCTAGAACATGAAGAACCTCAATCAGGAGCAGATAGACAATACTCCACTGCATGGAACCTTTCCTAACATCCATGGTGAGAAGCTCTGGATGGCTTGATGCAGGGCATGGTGACGATACCTTGATGGGGCCATTCATTAATAAAGGTCTGTGACGTTTCTTAGTAGTCTTCCTGAGGTTTATATTTCATTCTTCTTTCCTGTTTTCATGTCATTGAATCCAACTGTAATCTTATCAAGACTAGAGGTGCCAGAGTATTGTATTCCAGGTTGTGATGTGATTACTTCTATCTTGCCAAGAATTACATATGAAATGATACTGGTCGATTATACCAGTCAATCTGCCATACTTTTGGTCTTCGGAAACTTGAGTTGAGCTGTGCAGATGGTTAAGTGTATTTCCTGCCTGGTAGAGCTCATCAATATTTATTTTTCACACTTATACAATAGGAGTCTTTGATGTCCCTTGCTCCTTTTTGGACCTGCAAGGCAGCCCTTTGTAGATATGATAACGAATTTACCAAGTTATATTCTGTTTGTATTCCTCCACCATTGTCTCCCATGCAACCTCCAATACAATGTTGCTACCCTGAGATGGGACAAAGAAAAGAATCAATAATGGGGAGTATGAGTCATTCGAGGGTCCCAGCTCAATGGCAATTATATTACCACGGACACAGTGCATTCACTCCCATTGCTGTGCAATCTTTGGGATTAACAGAGTGTTAAGGCAGCAGAGATGCAGTCCTAAGCTCTTACTCATGACCTGAAGGTTGTAAATTCAATCCCCACTTGGTTCAGCCAGCTCAAGGTTGACTCAGTCTTCCATTCTTCTGAGGTCAGTAACATGAGTACCCAGCTTGGTGGGGGGTAATAAATAAAAATTAGCTGAAAGCGCTGTGGAATAAGTTGGTGCTGTACAAATAACAAGATTTATTTATGATATGAAACATGGTGGCCATAGCTTCTTTATTGGAGTGCTAAAATGTTAAACTGGCTTCCCAATCTAGAAGATCTGTGCATATACTCAGTCAGGGGAGGCAAAGGTGTGACTCAAAGAAGGTTTTAAAACTAAGGGAGATCCCCTGTGCAAATTGCAGACGCAGGAGTGGCATCTAAGTGCAGGCTGTCCCTCCTGCCGTGTGCTCCTCACCCAGGACTATTTGAAACAACTTCATAGACTAGTATTTTCTATTGTTTTATTCCTTTTTGTTTTCATACTGTTTTGTGTGTATTTAGTAACATAGTAGGTTAGGCTGAATGAAGACAATGTCCATCTAGTTCAGCCTGTTTCAACTGCCTTGTTGATCCAGAGGAAGGCAAAAAAACAAAAAGCAGAAGCCAATTAGCCCATTCGTGGCAAAAACGTCTTCCCGACTCCATAATGGCAGTCAGACTAATCCCTGGATCAACCTTTGATAGTTTCTACCTGACTCTAAGACCCGGAACTACAAACCCGCTGGCCACCTAATGTCTATATTCTGTAATATCATAGCACTGAAAGATGTCCCCTCTTAAACTCCTCAATGGATTTTGCCATCAGTACGTCCTCAGGCAGAGAGTTCCACAGTCTCACTGCTCTTACAGTAAAGAACCCCCTTCTGTGTTGGTGACGAAACCTGCTTTCTTCTAGACGTAGCGGATGCCCTCTTGTTACCGTCACAGTCATGGGTATAAACAGATCATGGGAGAGATCCTTGTATTGTCCCCTAATGTCTTTATGCATAGTTATTTGATCGCTCCTTAACCGTCTTTTTTCCAGGGTAAATAATCCCAGTTTTGATGCCTCTCTGGGTATTCCAGTCCCTTCATTCTATGTATTAGTTTAGTTGCCCTTCTTCGAACCCCCTCAAGCACTGCAACATCTTTCCTGTGCATCGGTGACCAGAACTGTACACAGTATTCCATGTCGGGCCTGACAAGTGCCTTATATAGTGGTGGAATAATGTTCTCGTCCCTCGCCCCTATACCTCTTTTAATGCAGCACAAGACTTTATTTGCTTTTGCAGCAGCTGACTGGCATTGGTTGCTCCAGTTAAATCTACAGTCCACTAGTACCCCCAGGTCTTTTTCCATCTCACTTTTCCCTAGCAGTACCCCATTTAGTGTATATTGGTGACATCTGTTTCTCCTGCCCATGTGCATAACCTTACATTTATCAAAATTGAACTTTATTTGCCATTTTCTCCCCAAGCCCCCAGCTTATCTAGGTCATTTTGTAGCCGCACATTGTCCTCTGTTGTATTAATTGTCTTGTATAATTTTGTATTGTCTGCAAATATTGATATTTTACTGTGCAGTCCTTCTACCTGGTCATTGATAAATATATTGAACAGAATGGGGCCTAATACTGAACCCTGTGGCACCCCACTAGCGACGGCGGCCCAATCAGAGTATGAACCATTTATTGTCACCTTCTGTTTTCTGTCTCTGAGCCAGTTGTTTACCCAGATACACACGTTTTTGCCCTGTCTGAGCTGCCTCATTCTATATATCAGCCTACTATGTGGCACAGTATCAAATGCTTTAGAGAAATCCAGATATACCAGATCAATAGACTCTCCCAGGTCCAGCCTAGAGCTTATTTACTTGAGCTTACTGATCAGATTGGTCTGACATAATTAACCCCTCATGACCCCATGCTGATGAGGGGTTATTCTGTTGTTCTCTTTGATGTATTCTAGGATTGCGTCTCTCAGAAATTCCTAAAATATTTTTCCAGTTATTGAGGTGAGACTTACCGGCCCGTAGTTACCAGGCTCTCTTTTGGACCCCTTTTTGGATATTAGAGCCACATTGGCAATACGCCAATATAATGGTACAGCCCCGGTCATGATAGTGTCCATAAATATAAGAAATAGCAGTCTAGCTATCACATCATTTGATTCCCTTAGAACCCTTGGGTGTATTCCATCTGGGCCTGGCGATTTATGAATTTTAATCCTCTTTAACCAGCTCTGTACTTCCTCCTGTGTTAGGTATGCAATATTTAGCGGGGGGTTCGTTTTATTCCCCTGCCTCTCGTGTGACATTTCCTTTTCGTTCGTGAATTCACTTTAAAAGAAACTATTTAATAGATTTACCTTCGCCCCATCGTCTTCTATGAGTTCTCCTGCATTATTTGTTAAAGGGCCAGTGCTCTCAGTGCAAATCATTTTACTGTTAATATAATTGAAGAATAGTTTAGGGTTGTTCTTGCTTTCTTTGGCTGCCAGTCTTTCTGCCTCCTCCTTAGCAATTTTGATCTTTCCTTTACATATTTAGTTTTTTTCCCTGTATGATTTTAACGCTTCTTCGCTGCCTTCTTGTTTTAGTAGTTTAAACACTTTCTTTTTTAATTTATTGCCCCCCCCCTTACAGTCTTGTCGAGCCACATTGGTTTCTTTCTACTTGTGGTTCTTTTTTTTTTAATGAACTGCTCACATGAGGTAATTAGGATTTTTAAAAACTTTTCCCATTTGTTGACTGTACTGATATTTTTGAGGATGATGTCCCAATTAATGTTACCGATAGTAGTTCTGCGCTGATCAAATTTTGCTTTACTAAAGTTTAGGTTTTTTGTCGCTCCTTGAAAAGGTTTTTTTATTAAATGACAGCTGAAAATTAATTATATTGTGGTCACTGTTCCCCAAGTGTCCCTCAACCTGCACCCCCATTATTCGGTCCAGTTTGTTAGTACTAAGTCCAGAATGGCCCTCCCTCTCGTTGGTTCCCGCACAAGTTGGGTAAGGTAGTTATCTTTAATTGATCTCAAGAACTTATCACCCCTGTGAGATTTGCAGGTTTCGTTTTCCCATATTATATCCGGATAATTAAAATCCCCATGATAATTACTTCATTGTGGTTTGACACTTCTTCTATTTGCCTTAATAATACAATTAGTTTCTTCGGTTGCTTTTGGTGGCCTATAGAAAACCCCTATCAGTATTTTGTTATTTTTTTTTCTCCCTGTATTTCTACCCACAGTGATTCCACGCGTTCATCCTCACCAGCCCCTCCCAGTAATCTGTCAATCCGATCTGTGATGTGTCGAACTCTGGCGCTAGGAAGACAACACACCATTCGACGATCCCGGTCTTTATGGCAGATTGCCCTATCTGTCCCCCTTATAATTGAGTCTCCCACCACTAGGACCTGTCTAGCCTGTCCTACGCTTCCAGTCCCTATCTCACTGGAGCAGTCATCCCCCTGGTGTTCAGAGGGCATGTCGGGCTGCAGCAAGGCTGGCTCTGTAATGGCAACCCCCTCATCTGTCAACGTTG
This sequence comes from Eleutherodactylus coqui, assembly GCF_035609145.1. NCBI lineage: Eukaryota > Metazoa > Chordata > Amphibia > Anura > Eleutherodactylidae > Eleutherodactylus > Eleutherodactylus coqui. The sequence goes on along the minus strand of NC_089840.1, from coordinate 271,258,643 downwards.
CAAACTTGTTTGGTTGTGCCAGTTCCGGACTAGCCTTTCTAGTTCTCTTCCCTCTACTCCTCCTTCTATCTGTCACCCAGCTTGCTGCCTACTCCCCCTGCTCTTCTATACTACCGTCTGCTCCCGCCTCTACCCCAGCAAGTGCCTGCTCAGTGAGCAGCAAACTCCTTTCAATGTGGTCAATGAATCTCAGTGTTGCCAGTCGCTCATTTAGATCCAAGATTTGGGCTTCCAAGTGTGCAACGTGCACGCATCTTGCGCAACACTATGCACCCTCGATCGCCTGATCAAGGACCGCATACATTGCACAAGCAGCACACTGGATGACATTGCCAGGCATGGAGCTCGTCCTAATGGGGATCTACAATCTACTTGTGGAAGTAGTGAATATAGGCTAGATCACTTGTATGCTCTTCACCCTTCTGTAAACATCTCTGTAAACATCACCTTTTGTATATTTCTTATCTAAGCACTGCTAGCCCTTTTTAAAATAAAGCTTCAAACTTTATTAGTCATCCTTGAATGCTTTAAGCGATCCATAACCCAAAGTATGCTAATTGTTTGTCGGCTGGTGGAATCCGAGGTGGCTGAGCTACCTGTCAGTAGTGGCAGCAAGGTGTGCTGGGCCGTGCTAGGCCATAGAGGGTGCGATTTGGGCTCCATCTTGCTCAAGTGCAGGATCTGGAAGCACTGGTTATAAGTTGACCCTGGGGTCTGGACCTCAGTGCCGTACATCACAGATCTGTGATTGTTGGACCTCTAAGCCCGTTACTGTGAATGCCTTAACTCCATTCTTTTGAATTAGGTTGATGTTATGCGACTGCGTGGTGTTGAAAGACGGAGTCATATTTTATAGAACAAAAATATATATTATACTAAAACAAATAGCGTGTGCATGGTATCGCTCCATAAAAGTATACTTTAACCTAATATCAATAACACTCTGTATCGGTATAGTCACTTAAAGTGACAGTACCTAAACATTCACTGAAAGCCAAAACATTGTTTACCAAATACAGCATAACACATCGGCGTATTTATCATGTCTCAGGTACTCTAAATTGGTGGCAGTGAGGCAAAGATATATGTGAGCCTTCTTCAAATATATATGCCCAATCACATATACAACATTTTGTTAATTGCCTTCTAAATGCTTCCAATCCACATACATACAGGGCTTTAACCATGCTTTTGGGTATTCTCACTCATTCAGGCTGCTGCTGGGATTCCACATTCAGCTCCCTTCTGGCATCATGGTGTGGAAGCTGGTTAGTACTCTCACTTAGCACGCCGTACGTACAGTATACAGTGGTTTTACTAATCTCTGAGAGCATTTAGCACACACTACATACATGGAAGCCGTTGCTAAAATATGACTTACTTTTGTATACTCATTCGGCCCACATTTCTTGGAACCTCATATTGGAACACCCTTGGTAAAGTGCAAAAGCCTTTTCTGGAAATATTGCCATCCGTAGTTTTCTCACAATATTACATATCCCTCAAAATATACAACATTACTTATACTAGGTGCCTTGTTGCACCATAACAACCATAATAAACATTTAACAGTACATCATCCAATTAAATACTTATGCAAGAAGCAATTAAACCCTTATTTAAGGCCCTGCACTAACTATAGCACCAACTCTAACTACGCTCACTAGTGTTAGCCTGTTATGGTAGTTCCAGAAGGCCCAAGACCTCTAACCTGGCCGAGTATTTTGTACCTTATAGAGACCAGGGGACAGAATGCGTTTGTGCCTATTACCAGCATCCAATTTGGTCTTCGTCTTTTCAACACCACTGCCTCAGTGTCGGGAGACAGTGGGAAGGGAGACTCTGTCTTCACCCATGCACTATAGGGTCATCGGCCCTGGTGTTCCAGACACTCCTCCATTCTTGGTGGCCACTGCTTGACCAGCTGTAGCAGCCACCACTGCAGGCCTTTTCTTCATCTGTGCAGTGGCTGCCTTGCATACTGTTCGCAGGCCCCTTGGTCCCTCTGAGCTACTAGCTGCCCCCCTCTGACTGCTCCAGCTACTGCCCCTCCAGCACAGACTCTGCCATTTTGAAGGCCTCTGCTCTGCGTCCCTCTGGTGTTTTCTTTTATAAACCGCCTTGCACTTGGAAGCTTCCTAATCATTTGGACTTCTTCTGGAGGGTATAGGGCTTAGCCCTCCTATTCCATACACTATGGGACCACTGTTGTGACGCACTAGTCACATCACCATCCGCGTCACAACAGTGGGGTGGAGCATTCCCACTTAGGTGCTGCTAAGTGCTCGGTCTCCCCTCTCCCATGGGCACATTACAGGCAGGGGTGTGGGGTTTCAAGCCGGTGGCCATAGCCACTTATTCAGTCTCGGCTTCTTACACTTTTGTAGGTTCTTAACCTAGGATAACTTTTTAGTGAGCGAGTTTTTATAAATTTGTGACAGTTTTTGGCTGTGACACTACTGCCTGGGATATTGGAGGTGAAACACATTTGTATTCCACAACAGGCAATGTTAAACTCTATTCTAGGTATGCGGCTCTCGAGAATTAATAGGCGATTCTTGCATAAGCACCGCGGCAGCACTACGGGAAAACGGGCACCTGCCTTTTTTGGCTCTTGTCCTAATACACTTGTCTTTATACAACAAGTGATTGACTTCTCTGGTAAGAAATGTGCAGATTAAACCACCACATCCTTGTAGACGGGGTTTTACATTTCAACAGATGAGGAAAAGGGTTTTATGTTTATGATAAGGAAATAATCTTCGAACATAAGTAGAGCGAAGAAATCTACACAAGTAATCTAAACTGGTGAAATAAAAGCTCAGAAATAATGACTTCTATACATAATATTATACAATAACTATTCTGTACACTCAATGGCCCCTTTATTAGAGACCACAGCCCTTTCAGTATTATAGCTACAGGGGTCACAGCAGTCACGGTTGCAGCCAGCCTAAAAAGCCAGGGGGGCCACAGGAACCCCCTCACATACTAATGCAGACTAGACAGTATTTCCTCACATTACAAAACCTTTGCTCTTTGCCCGGCTATAGGAGGAGGCTGGGATTGGGAGAAATGCAGAACATCAGGAACATGGGGAAGAAGCAGGAGGCGGGGCTTGTTCAGGTTTGCAAGAAACGGTATCCACAGCAGTAGTAACATTTGTCTTAGATCGGGAGTCCGCTACACTCTCTCAGCCAGAAGGGGTGCCAACCAGTCCTGCTATTCTATTGGGTTATTACAGGTGACCTTCCTGGTGTGAACCCCTCAGAACTACATTGAAAGACACTCAGATACAGACATGTGATAGCAAATGAAACAGAAACTTAAACATTTTCATTTCGCAAAACCGTCTACCAGTAGGACCACCCTTGTTGCCCCTAGGAACCAATCACAGTGCAGCTTTCACTTCCGAAGCTGCTGTGGTAAAGTGAAAATGCCTTGTGATTGGTTGGGCAGCATGGACTGTCTTTGCTAAATGAGGTAAAAAATGTTTTATTCTACCATGGTTGTCACTAAGCAAATATGAGACAAAATGACTGCCAACTAGAGATGAGCGAACGTACTCGTCCGAGCTTGATACTCGTTCGAGTATTAGCGTGTTCGAGATGCTCGTTACTCGTAACGAGTACCACGCGATGTTCGGGTTACTTTCACTTTCATCTCTGAGACGTTAGCGCGCTTTTCTGGCCAATAGAAAGACAGAGAAGGCATTACAACTTCCCCCTGCGACGTTCAAGCCCTATACCACCCCCCTGCAGTGAGTGGCTGGCGAGATCAGGTGTCACCCGAGTATAAAAATCGGCCCCTCCCGCGGCTCGCCACGATGCGTTCTGACATACTTTAGGGAAAGTGCTATCTTGGTGGAGCTGCTATAGGGAGAGTGTTAGGAGTATTTTAGGCTTCAAGAACCCCAACGGTCCTTCTTAGGGCCACATCTAACCATGTGCAGTACTGTGGAGGCTGCTTTTTGCAGTGTTGCACTTTTTTTTTTTTTTTGGTATATCGGCCGTGCAGAGCATTGCGCCCTGCAGTAATACTCCAGGGCCAGAAGCGCTTAGGCAGGGACAGAAGACATATTGATTGAATATAGGCAGTGGGCCTTTGCAAATACATTTGGGGAAAAAAATCTATTTGGGCTGCCTGTGACTGTCCTCAGTGTTCTGGGTCTCTGCTGGGTGTAGTAGTTCTCCAAATTCATACGCAGCCAGCTAAGTGTTACAGCAGGCTTGCGCAAAATTATTTCCTGGCTCTGTCTGGGCTGTTAAATCACCGCTGTATTGCAGTCCACAGTGCAACACTCTGCAGTTCTTTGACATACTTCAGGGCCAGAAGCGCTTAGGCAGGGACAGAAGACATATTGATTGAATATAGGCAGTGGTCCTTTGTAAAAAAATTGGGGGGAAAAAATCTATTTGGGCTGCCTGTGAGTGTCCTCAGTGTTCTGGGTCTCTGCTGGGTGTAGTAGTTCTCCAAATTCATACGCAGCCAGCTAAGTGTTACAGCAGGCTTGCACAAAATTTTTTCCTGGCTCTGTCTGGACTGTTAAATCACCGCTGTATTGCAGTCCACAGTGCAACACTCTGCAGTTCTTTGACATACTCCAGGGCCAGAGGCGCTTAGGCAGGGACAGAAGACATATTGATTGAATATAGGCAGTGGACCTATGCAAAAAAATTGGGGGAAAAAAATCTATTTGGGCTGCCTGTGAGTGTCCTCAGTGTTCTGGGTCTCTGCTGGGTGTAGTAGTTCTCCAAATTCATACGCAGCCAGCTAAGTGTTACAGCAGGCTTGCGCAAAATTATTTCCTGGCTCTATCTGGGCTGTGAAATTGCAGTTCACAGTGCAACACTCTGCAGTTCTTTGACATACTCCAGGGCCTTCTGCACTACTGGTAATACAGCATGCTGAGGGGTAGGGGTAGGCCTAGAGGACGTGGACGCGGGCGAGGACGCGGAGGCCCAAGTCAGGGTGTGGGCACAGGCCGAGCCAGTGCGGTGGCCAGGGGTAGAGGCAGGGCCAGACCGAATAATCCACCAACTGTTTCCCAAAGCGCCCCCTCGCGCCATGCCACCCTGCAGAGGTCAAGGTGCTCTACGGTGTGGTAGTTTTTCACAGAGACGCCTGACGACCGACGAACAGTGGTGTGCCACCTTTGTCGCGCCAAGATCAGATGGGGAGGCACCACCACCAGCATGCGCAGGCATATGATGGCCAAGCACCCCACAAGGTGGGACGAAGGCCGTTCACCGCCTCCGGTTTGCACCACTGCCTCTCCCCCTGTGCCCCAACCTGCCACTGAGATCCAACCCCCCTCTGAGGACACAGGCACTACCGTCTCCTGGCCTGCACCCACACCCTCACCTCCGCTGTCCTCGGCCCCATCCAGCAATGTCTCTCAGCGCAGCGTCCAGACGTCGCTAGCGCCACTGTTTGAGCGCGAGCACAAGTACGCCGCCATGCACCCGCACGCTCAAGCGTTAAACGTGCACATTGCCAAATTGATCAGCCTGGAGATGCTGCCGTATAGGCTTGTGGAAACGGAGGCTTTCAAAAGCATGATGGCGGCGGCGGCCTCGCGCTACTCGGTTCCCAGTCGCCTACTACTTTTCCCGATGTGCCGTCCCAGCCCTGCACGACCACGTCTCCCGCAACATTGTACGCGCCCTCACCAACGCGGTTACTGCCAAGGTCCACTTAAAGGGGTTGTCTCGCGGCAGCAAGTGGGTCTATACACTTCTGTATGGCCATATTAATGCACTTTGTAATATACATCGTGCATTAAATATGAGCCATACAGAAGTTATTCACTTACCTGCTCCGTTGCTGGCGTCCCCGTCTCCATGGTTCCGTCTAACTTTGGTGTCTTCTTGCTTTTTTAGACGCGCTTGTGCAGATGCATCTTCTCCCTTCGGCTGGTCTTGGAAGCATCGGCGTTTTGGCTCCGCCCCCTTTTAGCGTCGTCGCGTAGCTCCGCCCCCGTCATGTGCCGATTCCAGCCAATCAGGAGGCTGGAACCGGCACACGTCATGGGGCGGAGCTACGCGATGATGCGCACAAGGGGGCGGAGCCAAAACGCCGATGCTTCCAAGACCAGCCGAAGGGAGAAGATGCATCTGCGCAAGCGCGTCTAAAAAAGCAAGAAGACACCGAAGTTAGACGGAACCATGGCAACGGGGACGCTAGCAACGGAGCAGGTAAGTGAATAACTTCTGTATGGCTCATATTTAATGCACGATGTATATTACAAAGTGCATTAATATGGCCATACAGAAGTGTATAGACCCACTTGCTTTCACGAGACAACCCCTTTAACAACAGACACGTGGACAAGCACAGGCGGGCAGGGCCACTATATCTCCCTGACGGCACATTGGGTGAATTTAGTGGAGGCTGGGACAGAGTCAGAGCCTAGGACCGCTCACGTCCTACCCACCCCCCGAATTGCGTGCCCCAGCTCGGTGGTGGTATCTGCGGCGGTGTATGCTTCCTCCACTAAACCACCCTCCTCCTCCTCCTATGCAACCTCTGTCTCGCAATCAAGATGTGTCAGCAGCAGCACGTCGCCAGCAGTCGGTGTCGCGCGGCATGGCAGCACAGCGGTGGGCAAGCGTCAGCAGGCCGTGCTGAAACCACTCAGCTTAGGAGAGAAGAGTCAGACGGCCCACGAACTGCTGCAGGGTCTGACAGAGCAGACCGACCGCTGGCTTGCGCCGCTGAGCCTCCAACCGGGCATGGTCGTGTGTGACAACGGCCGTAACCTGGTGGCGGCTCTTCAGCTCGGCAGCCTCACGCACGTGCCATGCCTGGCCCATGTCTTTAATTTGGTGGTTCAGCGCTTTCTGAAAAGCTACCCACACTTGTCATACCTGCTCGAAAAGGTGCGCCGGGTCAGCGCACATTTCCGCAACTCCAAGACGGACGCTGCCACCCTGCGGACCCTGCAACATCGGTTTCATCTGCCAGTGCACCGATTGCTGTGCGACTTGCCCACACAGTGGAACTCTACGCTCCACATGTTGGCCAGGCTCTATGAGCAGCGTAGAGCTATTGCGGAATACCAACTCCAACATGGGCGGCGTAGTGGGAGTCAGCCTCCTCAATTATTTACAGAAGAGTGGGCCTGGTTGGCAGACATCTGCCAGGTCCTTGGAAACTTTGAGCAGTCTACCCAGATGCTGAGCGGGGATGCTGCAATCATTAGTGTCACCATTCCTCTGCTATGCCTCTTGAGAAGTTCCCTGCAAAGCATAAAGGCAGACGCTTTGCACTCGGAAACAGAGGCAGGGGAAGACAGTATGTCGCTGGATAGTCAGAGCACCCTCATGTCTATATCTCAGCGCGTTAAGGAGGGGGAGGAGCATGAGGAGGAGGGGGAAGAGACAGCTTGGCCCACTGCTGAGGGTACACATGCTGCTTGCCTGTCATCCTTTCAGCGTGTATGGCCAGAGGAGGAGGAGGAGGGGGAGGAGCATGAGGAGGAGGGGGAAGAGACAGCTTGGCTCACTGCTGAGGGTACACATGCTGCTTGCCTGTCATCCTTTCAGCGTGTATGGCCAGAGGAGGAGGAGGAGGAGGATCCTGAAAGTGATCTTCCTAGTGAGGACAGCCATGTGTTGCGTACAGGTACCCTGGCACACATGGCTGACTTCATGTTAGGATGCCTATCTCGTGACCCTCGCATTACACGCATTCTGGCCACTACGGATTACTGGGTGTACACACTGCTCGACCCACGGTATAAGGAGAACCTTTCCACTCTCATTCCCGAAGAGGAAAGGGGTTCGAGAATGATGCTATACCACAGGGCGCTGGTGGACAAACTGATGGTAAACTTCCCATCCGACAGCGCTAGTGGCCGAAGGCGCATTTCCGAGGGCCAGGTAGCAGGGGAGGCGCAGAGATCAGGCAGCATGTACAGCGCAGGCAGGGGACCATTCTCCAAGGCCTTTGCCAGCTTTCTGGCTCCCCAGCAAGACTGTGTCACCGGTCCCCAGTCAAGGCTGAGTTGGCGGGAGCACTGTAAAAGGATGGTGAGTACGTAGCCGATCGCACGACCGTCCTCGGTGACGCCTCTGCCCCCTACAACTACTGGGTGTCGAAGCTGGACACGTGGCCTGAACTCGCGCTGTATGCCCTGGAGGTGCTTGCTTGTCCTGCGGCTAGCGTCTTGTCAGAGAGTGTGTTTAGTGTGGCTGGGGGAATCATCACGGATAAGCGTACCCACCTGTCAACCGACAGTGCCGACAGGCTTACACTCATCAAGATGAACAAAGCCTGGATTTCCCCAGACTTCTCTTCTTCACCAGCGGACAGCAGCGATACCTAAGCAATACGTAGGCTGTACCCGCGGATGGAAGCATCGTTCTCTATCACCATCAAAAACGGGGACCTTTTTGCTTCATCAATCTGTGTATAATATTCCTCCTCCTCCTCCTGCTCCTCCTCCTGAAACCTCACATAATCACGCCGAACGGGCAATTTTTCTTAGGCCCACAAGGCTCAGTCATATAATTTTTCTAAACAATTTTTATACGTTTCAATGCTCATTAAAGCGTTGAAACTTTCACCTGAACCAATTTTTATTTTAACTGGGCTGCCTCCAGGCCTAGTTACCAATTAAGCCACATAAACCAAAGCGATTAATGGGTTTCACCTGCCCTCTTGGTTGGGCATGGGCAATTTTTCTCAGGTACATTAGTACTGTTGGTACACCAATTTTGGGGGGCCCTCGCCTACAGTGTAATCCAATTAATTTTTTGCCCACCTGCATTACAGCTGACGTTACATCAGCTGTGTTGGGCACTGAAATGGAATATATTTATGTACCGCCGGTGGGTTCCAGGGAGCCACCCATGCTGTGGGTCCACAGGGAGTTGTAACTGCATGTGTCCACTTCTAAAGAACCCCAGTCTGACTGGGGCATGCAGTGTGGGCCGAAGCCCACCTGCATTAAACATGACATTACCTCAGCTGTGATGGGCAATGCAATGGGATATATTTATGTACCGCCGGTGGCTTCCTGGCACCCACCCATGCTGTCGGTCCACAGGGAGTTGTAACTGCATGTGTCCACTTCTAAAGAACCCCAGTCTGACTGGGGCATGCAGTGTGGGCCGAAGCCCACCTGCATTTAATCTGACGTTAGCTCTGCTGTCCAGGGCACTGCAATGGGATACATTTATGTACAGCCGGTGGGTTCCAGGGAGCCACCCATGCTGTGGGTGCACACGGAATTCCCATTGCGGAGTTGTACCTGCCTGTGACTATTTATAAAAAAACACGGTCTGACTGGGGCATGCAGACACCTTGACAGAATGAATAGTGTGTGGCACATAGGTTCCCCATTGCTATGCCCACGTGTGCAGCTCCAGATGGAGGTGGCACAGGATTGGATTTCTCATTGCTTCTGTACAGCATTGTGGACTATCGCCCCGCCCCTTTTAAAGAGGGTCGCTGCCTAGCCGTGCCAACCTCTGCAGTGTGTGCCTGCTTTTCCTCTGGCAGACGCACTTATAAATAGACATGAGGGTGGCGTGGCATGAGGGCAGCTGAAGGCTGGGCAGGGACAGTTTGGTGTGCGCTGTGGACATTTGGTCGTGGGGGGGGGGGTTGGGCAGCATGTAACCCAGGAGAAGTGGCAGCGGAGTGTCATGCAGGCAGTGATTGTGCTTTGTTGGAGGTAGTGTGGTGCTTAGCTAAGGTATGCATTGCTAATGAGGGCTTTTCAGAAGTAAAAGTTGTTGGGAGGGGGGCGGGCCACTCTTGCCGCTATTGTGGCTTAATAGTGGGACCTGGGAACTTGAGATGCAGCCCAACATGTAGCCCCTCGCCTGCCCTATCCTTTTCTGTGTCGTTCCCATCACTTTCTTGAATTGCCCAGATTTTCACAAATGAAAACCTTAGCGAGCATCGGTGATATACAAAAATGCTCGGGTCGCCCATTGACTTCAATGGGGTTCGTTACTCGAAACGAACCCTCGAGCATCGCGAAAAGTTCGTCCCGAGTAACGAGCACCCGAGCATTTTGGTGCTCGCTCATCTCTACTGCCAACAAAGACAGGAGAGCGTTTTATGTCCTTGATTTTCGCGTCTGTTATTGGTGCGCAACGTCATTTTCAAACAACATTTGTTGATGATCCCCCCAGTGGGCACACAATTTGTAAATAGTACTCCAATTTTAGGTAAAAACTTGCATCTGTTAGCAAAACTCAGGCAAGGAATTGTGCGGAAGATTGTGGCCAAGCATTTGTGATGTTATCCCTACTGATTGCAATTATTACCAGCCCTGAAAATGGGCGACAAAGTACGGCGATAATCTTTATGCAAGAGGATGCAGACTGTAATGAAAAGCAATGGTGTCATGCAGTGTTTAGTGATGGAGCCGCCTTCCACCTTTTCGGGTGCATAACTAATGTCATGTCAGAATGTGGGGGGGGACTCCCCCAATGCAAATGTGTTCTGTGCTATGACCTGAAGGAAACTGTACAACCCCTTCTTTATCAATGAAGAAACAATTCCAGGGATTTCATACCTGGAAGCTACAGACATGACTTTTGACGCAGCCGGAACAGGAAATCCCAGGTTCCATCTTCCAACAGGATAAGGGAAACCCACCCTCCGACCCCACACCCTAATTTATCACAATAAGGTCAGAAGTTAGCTCTACAGGCGAGTACCAAACAGATGGATTTGTCATGAAGGTAGTGTAGATAGTAAACTTCCTTCTTGGTCTCCACTTTTTCTGGATCTTACATCTTGTGATGTTTTCTCCGGAGGAGTTTACATGCCACCCTTACCACTCACCATGATTCGTGCCATCCCAGAAGCCATTGCATCAGTCAATCATGATACCCTACAACATGTATGGCGGAAACCTGACTACAGGCTCCATGTGCATCTAGTGATGAAGGCGGTCACGCTGACACCTCTGATGGGGAAAACATTTTTGATGTTGTGAAACAAAACTTTTTGAGTTTCTGTTTCCTTTGATATCAAATTTATGTATCTGAGTGGCATTAAATGGGAGTTATGAGGGGTTCACATCAGGAAGATAATTTATAATAACCCTGTATTACCCTCCATGCTCCCAGCAAGCTGTCTAGAGTAGGTGGGGCGGGGGATTAACAACCGTTGCAGAGTTAGGCTGGAGGAACCATATTGAACTGACATTAGATGCCGTTTTGGTAATGGCTAATGCTTGTTAGTGTGTATAGGAGTTCTTCTGGTATAGTAAGAGGTTCTCTGTTGTTAGAAGGTCCGTCTACCTTCTCTCTGCATCCTCCGTATTATATACAGATGTGTGATGCATAAGAGGGATGCTGGACTTCTCAAGTAAACAGTTTATGTATTCCCACAAAGGCTGGATGCTGAAGCTTCATGTGGCGTAGAGTGTTAAGGCAGCAGAAATGCAGCTCTAAGCTCTCGCTCATGACCTGAAGGTAGTCGGCTCAAGGTAGACTCACCCTTTCGAGATCGGTAAAATGAGTACCCAGCTTGCTGGGGTGTACAAAGATGACTAGGGAAGGCAATGGCCAAACCACCCTGCGAAAACAGTCTGCCAAGAAAACATCATGATGTGACGTCACCCTAGCAGTCAGTCATGACTTGGTGCTTGCACCAGGTGACTTTACTTTACATACCTGCTCACAGTTAAGAGAGTCTGCTACAGACAATCTTCCACTTTCTTTCCTTTCTCTGCCTCCGGTCTGTACATTTTTAGGCAAAACTTCATGTGTGCCTAAAGACCCTTTCACATGGACCAATTTCTGGGTATGAATATTCCTCAAAATGCCTGACAATTGGGCCATTTAAAAGTAGCAAATGATCAAGTTCATTGATTTTCAGACAGCATAAAATACTCAGTGGAACAGGGAGATGTACAGCCGACCTATGGACACAGCCAATTGTACTAATGATCGTTCATCCGTATAAGCTACTATTGACATGAATTTTGACTGCTGCTCATTACATTGGACCGAAAGTTTGAGTGGTGTAAAAGGACCTTGAATGTATTGTCTACATTTACTGATGTCCTAAAAGTTCTGGGATAGCAGTATGTAAATTGATTATAAAGTGGCGTTACCGTGGATGACCTCTTGGGAACAGACGTACTTGTATACCTTGTGAGTTGAATACTGGCCAGCGTCCTCATGGCAAGACGATGTGGATTATATGAGTTCAGACAAAACATTATAGTGGCAGGCAGATGGGACATTCCATTTCTGAAGTTGTGTGGGCATTATATTCCTCGATACACAGTGTCACGTTTATATCATGAATATGTCATAGAAGGCATTATCACCCTCAGTAGACAATGCAGTGACTATCCACGAGTACTAAATGATCACAACCAGTAGCATCTGACTAGGATTGTCCATGTGAACACACAAGCGATTTGGGTAGAAATCACATCCACATGTATATCCCAGAGGTTCGTGCAGCATTCATTAGCTTCCATGGGATATGGAAGCAGAAGACCCACCAGAGCGTCTCTGTCACCACCACGACACCAAACACACCTCACCTAGGCTCGTGAGGTTAGACCCTAGAGGACTGGCAATATGTGGCGTGGTCCGATGAGTCACAGCATCAATTGTTACAGACTAATAGTAGGGTGGTGCAGACCCTAGATGTCAACAAGGCAATGTGCAGTCTTTTTTCTGGTTCGATACTGGTGTGGAGTGTGTTCTGCTTGAATGGGTTGGGTTCACTGGTCCACCTAAGCACATCATTGACCACTGACCTCTACGCTTCACTGCTTGGTGACCATTTATAGACCTTTATGAACTTCATGTACCCCCACAATGATGGGATATTCCAGCAGATAAGGAACTGTGCCAACGGGCCAAGTAATCCAGAATTGGTTAGAAGAGCATCCTAGTGAGTTCCTAGAAATGCTGCGTAATAAAATGAGCCCAATCGATCATTTATGGGATGTGATGGAGAGGTCCAATCTCACTGAGATCCTACACCCACAAACACCACAGGAACATGACTACAGGCTCCATGTGTGTCAAGGGACAAAGGGCTTTGAACACCTCTGATGTGGAAAATATTTTTGATGTTGTACAACAAAACTTTTTGAGTTTCTATCTCTATTTATATCAAATTTTTGTATCTGAGTGTCGTTAAACGGGAGTGATGTGGGTTTTTAATCGGGTAGATAATTTGTAATAACCCTGTGTTTTGGAGTTGCTTTTACAAAAGCGTTGCTCCCCTGGTACTTATGATCACAATTCGGCCACTGTTGGCCTCTCTGCAGCATTCTGGATGGAGCTTTATATTTCAGTTACAGAATGCGCTGTTGAAGTTGGCCAGAAGCGGGAGCTCATAAGTGTACGTCAGATGGGAGTATATATGAAGAAGTACTATGGGAGAAGTACTTCACAGCTGCGGTGCACAAAGCCCACAAGGTTCGGGACATGTTGCGCAGCTCAGAACCTCTGAAAATATAACAAGTCGAGTAATGCAGATAATAGTTACAAGTTCGAAGTGCCTTGTCATACTGATGTAGATTTCGATTAGAGATGAGCAAGCATACTCGCTAAGGGCAATTATTGCTTGATCGAGCATTGCCCTTAGCGAGTACCTGCCCTCTCAGGAGCAAAGATTCGGCTGTCGGCCACAGGCGGGGAGCAGTGGGGAGAGCGGGGAGGAACGGAGGGGAGATCTCTCTCTCCCTTTCTCCCCCCCGCACCCCCTGCTCATGGCCGCAGCTCACCTCTCACCCGCGCTGGCAGCCGAACCCTTTTCCGAGAGGGGAGATACTTGCTAAGGACAATGCTCGATCGAGTAATTGTCCTTAGCGAGTATGCTCGCTCATCTCTAATTCAGATATTTGTAATGCTGCCATGCCAAGTTACTATGTAATGTTGAAGTACAGCTGCCCTCCTATGGAGCAGAATTATGCAAATTTCACTAGGAACAGTATTAGTATCTGTTTAGGTTCTCCATCATGGATAATTTTAGGTCTGGTGTAGGGATATTTAAGGGCCACCTTTCCCCAACACCTGGCAACATTTTATCAGCTTCTGTGCCCATCATTTATCAATAACAAGTAAGATTTCTTCATTTTTTCACACTGCTGAAATGTGCACTTTTTCTATGTTTCAATAATCAATCATAATAAATGACTAATGACAAGAACCTTCCTGTCCTGATACTTCACATAATCCAATCATCATTGTGGTATTTTTGGATGACTTTGCATGTTGATCTTCCTTTTAATACCTGGATTTTCTTGTTAGCACAACTAGTATTGAACCATCTCCTCGACGTCAATGTAATATGTATCCCTATTTCTGCTCTGTGTCATTCTCCAAACCGTAGTTTATTGCTAAGAAGATTTCCACTAAGATCAAAATATTCCTAGAAATGTGGGTCGCCGAGTGTTCCCCTTGCGTGATGTCTTCTACTACTCTACTCAGATCATTTGAACTTATTATTGTCTCTGTGGTATAATAATATTGAAAAAGTGTCACCCAACTGTCCATAGCAACTTGCCACTCCGGATACTGGGAAAGTTAAACTTCTCAATATTTTTAATTCCCCCTTCCTCCCTCACATCTCAGGAAGTCCTTTGTCTAGATGGAAATAAAGTTAGCCTGTGACAGGGGGATGCTAATTACTCCCCTGCCAGGAGGATTGACACCTCTAGTATTTCTCACAAACACCTGGCCTCCGAGAGTCAGATTAACCCCTTGAGTGGCAGGTTTCCTACCACCCTGTCGTGCCCACCAGGGCAGGTTTTTTAAAATGGTCTAATCATTGAATTTCAACTAGTTTTGCAGTTGCGTCTCAAGAGCCATAACTTTTTCATTTTTCCATTGACATGGCCATATGAGGGCTTGTTTTTTGCGGGACAAGTTGTGATTTTTTAAACAGGGGGGAGGAAAAAAAGAAATGGGGAAAAAAGAAAAAAAGGGGCCATGTCATTAAGGGGTTAAATAATGTATTAACTTCCTTCTCTGGGTCATTACGACGCATGAATACCACATGTGTGATTGTATTTTTGATTTTTTACAAAGTAAAGGGAGACAAGTGTTTTTTTAATTTTTTTAATAATTTTTTTACTTTTTTTTTTTTAATTTTTTTTTTTTTTTGTCCCTTTAGGGGACTTCCACAGGGACCCATTAGGACCCCTGATCACATTCCGGGGGTCCGATGGTGACAGCCCTTTACATGCTGCAGTCACATAGACTGCAGCATGTAAAGGGTTAACACAGCAGAGATCGGAGGTTTTCTCTGATCTCTGCTGTAAGAGCTAGTACCTAGCTGTCCTCTGACAGCCAAGCACCAAGCTCTCCCTGCCACAGAGACCATTGGCTTGCTTCTGACAAGCCGATGGTCTCTATGGCAACCTGTAAACAAAGCAGGAGGTTGCCGACATATCTGCAATATCTTCTGCTGGTTTTTCAAAGCCCTTGCTTTGTTCTCTGTGGGTCTGTGCAGGCAGAGCACACTGTCACAGCTTGTGGCATTGTGCTCTGCAGCTCCCATAGTGATACATAGCCCGGAAATCTTCCGGGCTGTATCGCTATGAGCAGTGGAGCTCGTCCCCGGAAATTTTCCGGGCGTGCCACTCAAGGGGTTAAGGGGAAAATCTCTTAATAAGGATTATTGGTCGTGTGAAAGTCCTAGCGAAATATGAATTATATTTTTGGAATTGGACAGGCCAGTCGATTAAACCACATCTAAGGTGGTTTGGAGGTGTGGGTCCCAGAACAACTTCAAATGGCATATCCGCATACCTAGGTATAATTTCCATGTCATGCTTGGTATCGCTGAGTAGATAAAATCATGTCCGGATATATACCAGGCATATAGTCCCAATTGGAATATCTCCTGAGGAGATATGGCCAAAATAGGGGGGTTTGGTTTTTCCACAGGTACGAACGCATTCACCCTATCCCTTTTCGGAATCACCTAACAGGAGGCAGGGAGAGGTGTGTTCTGGGGAAACCTTAAAAACTGGGGGGGGGGGGGGTCAGACAGATCCTGTTGTCAGCCCTTCGGAGATATGTTGTGGCACAAGGACTTTCCCATTTCTTCCCATGACTCCACACAATTCAGAACGTTAGGCCGAACATCCTAAATCTGGAAACTTTTCTATATCTTTCTGTTATTTTTGTCCTTGTTTATTTTAAGTACTGTCTGTTGTATATACCTGTAAATCTTATCTTCACTCTAACATCTTTTTCTGTACATTTTTGTATATATATAAATATTTAGCACTGCGAGTCTTTTTTCTAGAATAAATCTGCAATTTATTAGTCCAACCTTGTCCGTTTTAAAACGAACCATAACTCTGAAAATTCTGTTCATAATTCATAGTCTGGGTTCCAGCTTATCCATAATAAAAGCAGGTGGTGGCAATAAATGTGTGTAGGTACTGTAGAGTGCTGGAGGTGTTAGACCAGATCAGGGGGTGATTTGAGCTTTCGTTCTGCATGCGTGCAGAAGGCTGGGAAAGCTGGGTACAACTTAACTCGTATTCTAACGACTTCATGATTGCAACCCTGCTAGAGTGATTAATCGAAGCTCTGCGGTGACAAGAGTTCATAGCTGCAAGAGCACTCAGAGTAGTCAATCTTTAACAAATTGGTGTTAAAGGCAGGATCAATCGGGTCCTACCTCTCTCTCTTACATGGGTATTAGTTATTGAGGAATAAGGACCACTTAATTGGCTATAGGAATATAGATGCTGCTTTCTAAAGGCCATGTAAACCCAGACGGAGAGTGAATAAGCTCTCAAGACTTCAAACCCAGAATGGTAAATGAGCTGTGTTGATATGAGAATGCTAATGCTATGGCACTAGGCTGATGTTGTGAGGTATGTACAATGTATAGTCAGTGGTCAGTCGACCAGATTTTGTTTTGTGTTCCGGTGTATGTGCAGTTTGAATATACTGTAAACCATTGATGTGGGCAATAAAGCTGTCAGACTCCAGAGATTTAAAGAAGTCTGCTTGTCCAGTGTCTCTGTGAGACTGGAGCAATCCATCTTAGGTGAAGAAGATGGCGATCCTATTTGGTTACTAGTTGTCACAACTGCCATACTAATTGTGTAGAGTATACTCAGAAACAGTTATTTACACTGCATTACCTCGATATTAACCTGAAATCGCAATGCTAACATTTTCATATCCTATATGATAACGTGCCTGAGATGAGTGCAGTATGCCTCTCGAGGCTGAGATAAGTTTGGCCTATCCATGTTGTTATCACTTTCCTGCACAATGAATGATAGCCCTCCCAGGTCCAGTGTTCACTACAAATCTGGTGCCTGTGCCTTGTCTGTGTCGTAGAAATTCTAAAGAAGTACACCAAAATCAGGTAAAATCGATATAATAGTAGTCACAAGTGACATAGCCGTTAACCCAAAAACTCAGACAAGAGATTTGAATCAAGTTAATGGTAATGTAGTTCTGGAAACCAGGAACCCAACACCTTAGTTTTATTAAGAGGACAGGAAAGGTGTACCCAACATATAGATATGGGAAGGATTATAGAAATGACATATAGGTAATATATAAGGGTGTATACATTATTGGCTAAAAAATTATTTTCTCAGGCTTGAAATGTCATATTTGACGTAAACACATTGGAATTTGCAGATGTAGTACTAATAGCACAATTAAAGGATAACCCCTCCACACTCAATTCTTGCAGCATCCTGATACCATTTTCAAGATAATTTGGCAAATAATTATGTTTTTACAGATTGGAAAAGTACGGGACTTTTGAAGTCAGTACATGGTTCATGACCAGGGCATCATGTTCTCTTCTGAAGGCCTTAAAGGCATCAGCAGAATGAACCAAAGTCTTTGAACCAAACTAAATTTTCTTTCACATCTGTGAGACGTGGTGCAGGCACAGGAGAAGCTGAGGAACCCAGCTGCCTTCATTGCTCTACCACAAGAGGGAGGGCCTATTAAATTGTGTCAAGGAGCACCACATTGGCATCTCCATTACCTGCCTTTGGGTACAAATGCACTGGCCCCATTAAAAACTCTAATGATATGCCGGTCCTATACCGGCATCTTTCTTGCGCTACGAGGCGAGAGTTTTCTCGTGCTCTCGCAGCGCAAGAAAGAATATATCGCCAGTGGGTGTCCACCCTTAGGGCTACCTCTGACCATGTGCATTTTACTGGGTGGCTGCTGGGAGTTGTAGTGCTTCAGTATTACGCAGCTAGGCCTGTTTGCAGCCTTCCGTATAATTTTTTTCTTGCTGCAGTTTGCGTTACAATACCGCTGTCAGCGTGAAAGTGTACACAAATAATTCCATAATTATTTACACCGCTCTGTGTCTGCAGTAAATTATACGCACAGCATAGGGCCAACACAGCCACTTTTAGAGGGAAAGTGATATACACTATACAGCTTGTATTCTTTTTTTTAAAAAAAACCAAAAGCTCCTTCGTTGGGCTGCATTTCACCGTCTGCATTTTACTGGGTGGCTGCTGGGAGTTGTAGTGCTTCAGTATTACACAGCTAGGCCTGTTTGCAGCCTTCCGTATAATTTTTTTCTGGCTGGAGTTTGCATTACTATACCGCTGTCAGCATGAAAGTGTACACAAATAATTCCATAATTATGTATACCATTCTTTGTCTGCAGTGAATTAGACCGCGGTCTCACCGCTAAATAGTACTGTAATATTACTGGGGCCACTGCAAAGTATTTCAGCTCAGCCACAGTGCAGAGCGTCCCACAATACCATTTCCGTTGGTGGGGTTGAGATCGCCGCAGTTACCAGCACTATCCACTGGCTTTACAGTCTTCTCCCACTCCACACAGCCTCTATAATCTACAAGTCTCTGCGAGCAGTAAATTACCCCAAGGTATCAGCGCAAGACAGCGGGTTACTTTTTTCCTAGTCACAGCATAGAGCCTCCGCTATCTACAAGTCTCTGTGTGCGGTAAATTAAGGCCCAGTTGTCAGTGCTGTACAGTGGGGTAATTTATTTGGCCCCTGCTCTATTCGTAATCTGCCATGATGAGGAGTAGGGGCAAGGGTCGAGGACGTGGAGGTCCAAGTGAGGGTGTGGGCACAGGCCGAGTTCCTGGTCCAGGTGAATCACAGCCGGCTGCTGCGGGATTAGGAGAGAGGCAAGTTTCTGGGGTTCCCAGCTTCATATCAAAATTTATGGGTCCATGTGGTAGACCTTTATTACAAACAGAGCAGTGTGAGCAGGTCCTGTCGTGGATGGCAGAAAATGCATCCAGCAATGTATTGGCCACCCAGTCTTCTACGCAGTCCACTGCAGCAGCAGGACAGGTTGGAAGAGGCAGTGGGGTGGCCAGGGGTAGAGGCAGGGCCAGAGCGAAGAATCCCCCAACTGTTTCCCAAAGCACACCCTCGCGCCAAGCCTTCGTGCAGAGGGCTAGGTGTTCAAAGGTGTGGATGTTTTTCAGTGAGAGCACGGACGACCGACGAACAGTGGTATGCAACCTGTGTCGCACCAAGATCAGCCAGGGAGCCACCACTACCAGCCTCACCACCACCAGCATGCGCAGGCATATGATGGCCAAGCACCCCACAAGATGGGACGAAGGCCCTTCACCGCCTTCGGGTCGCACCACTGCCTCTTCCCCTGTGCCCAAACCTGCCACTCTGATCCAACCCCCCTCTCAGGACACAGGCACGAGCGCCCCCCGGCCTGCACCCACACCCTCACGTCCACTGTCCTTGACCCCATCCAGCAATGTCTCTCAGCGCAGCGTTCAGCTGTCGCTAGCGCAAGCGTTGGAGCGAAAGCGCAAATACACTGCCACGCACCCGCACGCACAAGCTTTAAATGTGCACATTGCCAAATTAATCAGCCTGGAGATGCTGTCGTACAAGCTTGTGGAAACGGAGGCTTTCAAAAACATGGCGCTACTCGGTCCCCAGTCGCCACTATTTTTCCTGGTGTGCCGTCCCAGCCCTACACCAGCACGTCTCCCGCAACATAAATCGTGCCCTCACCAACGCGGTTACTGGGAAGGTCCACTTAACCACAGACACGTGGACAAGTACTGGCGTGCAGGGCCACTATATCTCCCTGACGGCACATTGGATGAATTTGGTGGAGGCTGGGACCGAGTCAGAGCCTGGGACCGCTTACGTCCTACCCACACCCAGAATAGCGGGTCCTACCTCGGTGCTGGTATCTGCGGTGGTCTATGCCACCTCCTCTAAACCCTCCCCCTCCTCCTACTACGCAACCTCTACCTCTCCATTAAGAAGTGTGAGCAGCACGTCGCCAGCAGTCGGTGTGACGCGGAGCGGCTGCACCGCGGTGGGCAAGCTGAAACTACTCAGCTTAGGTGACAAGAGACACACAGCCCCCGAACTGTTGAAGGATCTGACAGAGCATACCGACCTCTGGCTTTCGCCGCTGAGCCTCCAACCTGGCATGGTCGTGTTACGGCCGTAACCTGGTGGCGGCTCTGCAGCTTGGCAGCCTCACACACGTGCCATGCCTGGCCCACGTCTTCAATCTGGTGGTTCAGCGGTTTCTGAAAAACTACGCGCACTTGTCTGACCTGCTCAGCAAGGTGCGCCGCATCTGCGCACATTTACGCAAGTCCACCGCGGACGCTACCACCCTGAGGACCCTGCAACATCGGTTTAATCTGCCAGAGCACTAACTGCTGTGCGACATGCCCACACGGTGGAATTCTACGCTGCACATGTTGGTCAGGCTCTATGAGTAGCGTAGAGCAATAGTGGAATACCAACTCCACCATGGGCGGCGTAGTGGTAGTCAGCCTCCCCAATTCTTTACCAAGGAGTGGGCCTGGATGGTAAACATATGGGGGCTGTGGTGACTGAGGGGAGAGGACAGTATCTGGGGCTGTGGTGACTGAGGGGAGAAGACAGTATATGGAGGCTGTGGTGACTGAGGGGAGATGACAGTATATGGGGGTTGTGGTGACTGAGGAAGGAGGACAGTATATGGGGGTTGTGGTGACTGAGGGGAGAGGACAGTATCTGGGAGCTGTGGTGACTGAGGAGAGGATAGTATATAGGGGGCTGTGGTGACTGAGGGGAGAGGACAGTATATGGGGGCTGTGGTGATTGAGGAGAGAGGACAGTATATGGGGGCTGTGGTGACTGAGGAGGGAGGACAGTATCTGGGGGCTGTGGTGACTAATGAGGGAGGACAGTATATGGGGGCTGCGGTGACTGAGGATAGGACAGTATATAGGGGGCGGTGGTAACTGAGGAGACAGGACAGTATCTCAGGCTGTGGTGATTGAGGCGAGAGGACTGCATGTGGGGAGCTTTGGTGACTGTGGGGATAGGACTGTAAATGGAGGCTGTGGTTACAGAGGGGAGAAGACTGTATAATGGGGCTGTGGTGACTGAGGAAGGAGGACAGTATCTGGAGGCTGTGGTGACTGAGGAGGGAGGACAGTATATGGGGGCTGCGGTGACTGAGGAGAGAGGACTATATATGGGGGCTGTGGTGACTGAGCAGGGAGGACAGTATATGGGGGCTATGGTTACTGGGGGGGGGAGGGCTGTATATGGGGGCTGTGGTGATTGAGGAGGCAGAACAGTATCTGGAGGCTGTGGTGACTGAGGAGGGAAGACAGTATATGGGGGCTGCGGTGACTGAGGGGAGAGGACAGTATATAGGGCCTGTGGTGACTGAAGAGAGAGGACTATTTGGGGGCTGTGCTGACTGAGGAGAGGAAAGTATATGAGGGGCTGTGGTGACTGAGGGGAGAGGACTGTATATGGGGGCTGTGGTGACTGAGGAGAGGACTGTATATGGGGGCTGTGGTGACTGAGGAGAGGACTGTATATGGGGGCTATGATAACAGGAGAGAACAGTTTATGGGGGGCTATGGTGACTGAGGGGAAGACAGTATAGGGGGGTGGGGACTGAGGGTAGTGGACAGTATATGGGGGCTGTGGTGACTGAGGGGAAGACACTATATGGGGGCTGTGGTGACTTAGGAAGGAGGACAGTATATGAGGGCTGTGGTGACTGAGAAGAAAGGACTGTATATGGGGGCTGTGGTGACTGGGGAGAGAGGACTGTATATGGGGCTGTTGTGACTGAGGATGGAGCACAGCATATGGGGGGCTGGGGTGACTGAGGGGAGAGGACGTATGTGGGGGCTGTGGTGACTGAGGAGAGGACTGTATATTGGGGCTGTGGTGACTGAGGAGAGAGGACAGTTTACAGGGGGCTGTAGTGACTGAAGGGAATACAGTATATGGGAACTGTGATGACTGAGGGGAGAGGACAGTATATAGGGGCTGTGGTGACTGGGGGAGAGGACAGTATATTGGGCCTGTGGTGACTGAGGAAGGAGGACAGTATCTGGGGCTGTCGTGACTGAGGATGCAGGACAGTATATGGGGGGCTGTGGTGACTGAGGAAGAAGGAAAGTATATGGGGGCTGTGATGACTGGCGGGTGGACAGTATATGGGGGCTGTGGTGACTGAGGAGAGAGGACAGTATATGGGGGCTGTGGTGACTGAAGAGGGAGGACAGTATATCGGCGCTGTGGTGACAGAGGGGAGAGGACAGTATGTAGGGCTGGGGTGACTGAGGTAAAAGGACAGTATATGGGGGGCTGTAGTGACTGAGGGGAAGACAGTATATGGGGGCTGTGGTGACTGAGGGGCGAGGACAGTATATAAGGGGAGGACAGTATATGGGTGCTGTGGTTACTGAGGGGAGGACAGTATATGGGGGCTGTGATGATTGGGGGGAGGACAGAATATTGGGGGCTGTAGTGAGTGAGGGGAAGACAGTAAATGGGGGCTGTGGTGACTGAGGGTAAAGGACAGTATATAGTGGCTGTGGTGACTGATGGGAGGACAGTATATGGTGGCTATGGTGACTGAGGAGGGAGGACAGTATATGGGGCTGTGGTGACTGAGGGGAGAGGACAGTATATGCGGGGCTGTGGTGACTGAGGGGAGAGGACAGTATATAGGGCCTGTGGTGACTGAAGAGAGAGGACTATTTGGGGGCTGTGCTGACTGAGGAGAGGAAAGTATATGGGGGCTGTGGTGACTGAGGGGAGAGGACTGTATATGGGGGCTGAGGGGAGAGGACTGTATATGGGGGCTGTGGTGACTGAGGGAAGGGGACTGTATATGGGGGCTGTGGTGATTGAGGAGAGGACAGTATATGGGGGCTGTGGTGACTGAGGGGAGAGGACTGTATATGGGGGCTGTGGTGACTGAGGGAAGGGGACTGTATATGGGGGGTGTGGTGACTGAGGGGAGAGGACAGTATATGGGGTGTGTGGTGACTGAGGGGAGAGGACAGTATATGTGGGCTGTGGAGACTGGGGGGAGAGGACAGCATGTGGGGAGATTTGGTGACTGGGGAGAGGACTGTATATGGGGGGCTGTGGTGACTGAGGGGAGAGGACAGTATATGGGAGGCTGTGGTGACTGAGGAAAAAAGGACCATATGTGGGAGACTGTGATGATGGGGGGAGAGTACAGCATGTGGGGGTCTGTGTGCTGACAGTACAGTTTATGGGGGGCTATGGGGGGTCTGTGGTGATTGAGCAGAGGGGACAGTATATGGGGGGGCTGTGATGACTGAGGAGAGGATAGTTTATGGGGGGCTGTGGTGAATAAGGGGACAAGACTGTATATTGGGGGCTGTGGTTACTGAGGGGAGAGGACAGTAAATGGGGGCAGTGGTGATTAAGAAGAGGACTGTATATGGGGGCCTATAGTGAATGAGGGGAGAGAGCATTTTATGGGGACTGTGGTGACTGAGGAGAGGACAGTATATGGGGGCTACAGTGACTGAGGGGAGAAGACGGTATATGGGGGCTGTGGTGACTGATGAGAGGACAGTATATGCCGGGCTGTGGTGACTGAGGGAAAAGAACCACATGTGAGGGCTGTGGTTACTGAGGGGAGAGGACAGCTTGTGGGGGGCTTTGGTGACTGAGGGGAGATGACTATATATGCGGGCTGTGGTGACTGAGGAGAGAGGACAGTATATGGGAAGCTGTGGTAACTGGGGGAGAGGACAGTATATGGAGGCTGTGATGACTGAGGGGAGAGGACAGTATCTGGGGGCTGTGGTGACTGAGGGGAGAGGACAGTATATGGGGGCTGTGGTGACTGTGGAGAGGACAGTATATGGGGCTGTCTGAGGGGAGACGACTGTATATGGGGGCGGTGGTGACTGAGGAGAGGACAGTATCTGGGGGCTGTGGTGATTGAGGAGAAAGGACAGTATATGGGGGTTGTGGTGACTGATGGGAGAGAACAGTATCTGGGGGCTGTGGTGACTGAGGAGAGGACAGTATATGGGGGGCTGTGGTGATTGAGGTGAGGACAGTACATGGAGCTGTGGTGACTGAGGAGAAAGGACAGTATATGGGGGCTGTGGTGACTGATGGGAAAGAACAGTTTCTGGGGGCTATGGTGACTGAGGGGAGAGGACTGTATATGGGGGCTGTGGTTACTGAGAAGAGGACAGTATATGGGGGCTGTGGTGACTGAGGAGAGAGGACTGTATATGGGGGCTGTGGTGACTGAGGGAAGGGGGCTGTATGTGGGGGCTGTGGTGACTGAGGAGAGGACAGTATATGGGGGCTGTGGTGACAGAGGAGCGGACAGTATATGGGGGGCTGTGGTGACTGAGGGGAGAGGACAGTATATGGGGGCTGTGTTGACTGGGGGGAGAGAACAGCATATGGGAGCTGCGGTGACTGTAAGTAGGGCTCCATCTTGGAAGTGCCTGGACTGTGGGCAGCCTGAACATCTGAAAGGTATGTACATACATTGCCTTATTCTGAAACAATATGGCATTACCATAATAAACATGCGTTGAAGATGCTGTCCACATGAAAGGGGTGGTGCTTCCCGGCGGGTCGTATGGAATGACACTCTTTACCTGTCTGTTTATATGGAGAGAGCTGCCACTCTAAGTGACAGGACAGCATCTTCAAAGTATGTTTTTTCCCCACCGAAACACCACAACTTTTAGAATAAGACATACGTGGGTGCAGTATACTTCCCTGTCCCGTGTACATGCTACTCGCGATTTAGGCAGCATGAACCTGGTGACTGGTTACCTTTTAGACTATATCTGAGCAATTCTAAATTCCTGGGAATTTCACATCATTCGTCCTGTGTTCCACCTCTACCTCAGCCTGCACAGACTCGATGGGTCCGCTAGGTGGCAGTTATGAGCTTTACATGTTCCAGCGTTGTATCAAGCAGCAGATCGCACATCATCATCAATACTAGTGTTGAGCAAACTTTTGAAAAGTTTGGTTCTGTCAGTTTGCCGAATTTTGATTCAGTCCGAATAAGTGTGAACTGAATAGAAACTTCACCAATACCCCTAAAACTAGTGTGGAACTGTTGCCCTGCAGTGCTGGAGTCCTAGGTTCAAAGCTGACCAAGGACAGCACATGCGTGGAGTTTGTATGTTCTCCTTTTGTTTTTTCTTTTCATCTGGAGGAAGAAAGAAGCAGAGGACAGACAAAGCATGGTAGCTCAGGGGTTAGTATTGTTGCCTTGAATCGCTGGGGTCCTGGGTTCCAGTTTCACCAAGGACAATGTCTGCTTGAAGTTTGTACATCCTCCCTGGGGTTTAGAATCACATTATATAGCGCATATGTTTATTGAGAAGAAGAAACACAGAGAGAACCTACAAACTGCACACAGATGTTGCCCTTGGTCAGCTTTGAACCAGGAACCCCAGCACCGCAAGGCATAGTGCTAACTATTGGAACACACCTTCTAGAAAGTTTAATTTGGGTCCAGTCAAACTTTGACCCAAAAGTAACAAAATTAGACCCAAAACAAGGTTAGACTTTTTGTTTGCTTAACACTAATCATCATCATCGTCCTGTGAAACAATTCACCTATTCTATTTCAGTTTGCTACCAGCCCATACAAAATATTCAGTGCACACGGATTGTCTCACAATGATAGCCATGTTTTAGAAAAGAAGCAGCTAACCGATGAAGGTCCGGTTCTCTACCCCGACGATCAACTGGATGGCCGTCCTGTAAGGCTTCTCTGTTCTGACACAGACCTTTCCCTATTAAGTCTATGCGCCCTATTGACACACAGACACCCTTCTAGAACGTTCATACGCCCTATTATGAATATGAATTGTTATTCTGAGTTAAAAACCTGCTTGCCCATTGCCCTGAGGTTTGTGGATTTCTTTCAGTACTCCACACTTAGGTCTCCCACAACAGCAGTTTAAGAGATCGCTGTTCTGCCTCACCACATTGTTGGGGAGATGGACTGATAACTGTTAAGCCTCATATTGATACTTTAAAGGGTTTTCCAGGACTTTGAAATTAAGGGCCAATACTTTAAGGGGTTGTCCCGCAAATAAGTTATCTCTCTTTCCAAATCCCTGATCATGTGGAGCCCACCAATCCCAAGAACAGCCTTCCAGAGGGTTCCTGATTGAAGTGTTGTTTGCACATGCTTGTTGCCACTCCATTCATTTCAGTGCGATCCTCTGAGTTAGCGAAGTGCTTTTACTGGGCTATCTTCCGCAATTCCATTGAAATTAATGAAGCAACGGTGTACATCTGCGCCTGCTGCTGTGTTTACTCTTGAACTCTGGATCCCCGAGCTTGGAATGTATGGGAGGCGAGTGGTTAGATTCACACTGATCTGCAAGTTATCACCCTATCCTGGGAAATGAAAGTAACTTCTATTAGTGGAACAATCCCTTTAAAGTGACCCTCTGGTTTTGAGCCAAAATTCTGTCTTGGGACAAGAGGGCAGGGCAGTATATTAGTTACAGTTCTTCTGTGTTGCCCTGCTGATCCTCCGTTTCTAGGCCCTGTTTTCAGCTATCTAAGATGGCCACAGAAATTTTCTAACTACCTAATGCATACCGTGTACTGTCCTCTGATTGGCTATCGCTGATCATGTGACCAGCTCTGACTAATCTGTGAGCAGGTATAATGCATTGGTAGTTTAATACTGCATTGTGTGGATTAGGTAGTCTAACACAACCAATACACTGTGGGATTGAAAGTCTTCTTGACCAAACTCCAAAACATACACCTTTCTGACCGAAAAGCACAAGAAAGTCCCTTCAATATGCTCAAAACCATGTATATAAGCACAGAGGTTTGGGTATTCTGTTCTGGGGAGTGATAGAGCAAAGCTAGAGCTTTTCGGGCCTCGTTATCAGTGGTATGTCTGGAGGAGGAAGAATGAAGCAGACACTGGAAAGAATCCCCTGCCTACAGTGAAGCACGGCGGTGGCTGGATGATGCTCTGGAGTGGCTCTGCCTTTTCTGGAAATCTGCAGTTTGTGAAGACCAAGATGGATTCAGTCAGGTATCAGGAAATACCAAGAGAAAACACCATACCTCTGTGAGAAAGCTGAAGCTGGGGCGTCATTGGACCTTCCAACAGGACAATCATTCCCAATCATACCTCAAGGCTTGATTTCAGAAGAAGACCTAGAAGATTCTGGAGTGGCCACCACTGTCACCTGACTTGAACCTCATAGAAAAGCTTTGGTGGGATGTGAAGAGGACGGTTGCATTATGCTAATCCAAGAATATTAGTGAACTGGTGGCCATTGTCCATGAGGAATGGACTGAGATTCCTCAAGAACGCTGTCAGAAACTGGTGTCTGGCTATGAATTATGTGTGCAGCGGGTCATAACAGCAGAAGGTGCTCTACTAAGTACTAAAGATGCTCATTATGCATTAATCAGTAAAAGTGGCATCTTGTGGTGAATTTGGAGAAACCGCTTGTTATATTAGTTGTGTTGAGCTTTTTAAATAGTTTTTTTTTGTTATTGAAAACAGCTGAAAGTTTGTAAATTTGGCAACTAAACCTAATTTGTAGTAAGGGCGGATAATTTTGATTGCACCTGTATGTATAGGACATATATAGACAGAGGGCGAACCCTCAGGATCATTACCTCCGGTAGACCCAAGGAAACTCGGTCCAACACTTATCCATGTAGTCCATAGCTTCCAAATAAAGTGCCCGATGACTACCTCTATAAGGCGCAGGCTACTTCTTTCTTATGTAGGAAATGAGTGATGGAATGAAAAATGTCAGTGTTTCTTCATTGAACATGATCCCAGGAGGACATTGATTCACTCAAGGCTCGGCTCAGTTTGTTGTCAGGCTTCATTTTGCTTTCCAGACTTTGTGGGATTTACAGATGCCACTGATGGATCCAAGCAGCTGTGCTTCAACAACATTCTGGCATATTCAACACAGTTTTTTAAATGGTTCATCCAAGCCCATGAGATGATCTTAAAAACAGCTTACAATAGTGTAAAATAACAAAAGAAGTAATACTCACTATTACTATCAGCAGGAGAATTCCTGCATCATTACCTCTTGCTTTCTAGCACAGTCTTGCTTCTTGATTAGTTACAGTCTTGTCTTTTCTAGTGCATACAATCAATGTGTCTTGCTGCTTGGTTTTCTAGTCCAGTCTTGTCTTGTCTGTCCAGTCAGTGTGTTTTGCCCGTTTGTTGTCTAGTCTAGTTTATGTGTTCTAGTTTATGGTTTGTCTAATCTTTCCTTATTTCTGTCTGCCCTGGGGCATTCCAGCAATAGCTTCTTCAATCTCTATTTTGGGTCATAATTAGAGATGAGCGAGCACCCAAATGCTCGAGTCCGCGTTATTCGTAAAATTAAAGAGCTCTACTTGCGTAACGAACCCCATTGACTACAATGGGAGACTCGAGCATTTTTGTATGTGGGACGCCGGGTGCCAAGCTTTTTTTTTCTAGGTCCGTTTCTCTCTCTCTCTCGCCTGCCTGCCTGACAAAAAATTTGCTGATGACGCGCGCTGCCAAAATAGGGGCCAAAACAGGCATGTCACAGCGGGGAGGAGCCAAAAACTGGGGCGGGGTCGAACACGGCTGGATGCTCCTTCGAGTAATGAGCACCATCGAGTACGCTAATACTCGAATGAGCATCAAGCTCGGCTGAGTATGTTTGCTCAACTCTAGTCATAATGCCCTTCTGTTCTTAGGGATAGTGTTTAAGATAGGGTCATTCACATGAATAACATAAGGCTGTTTAGGGACAGCGGGATCTGGTATCATGGGACAGTTCCAAGGAGAGACAGTGTAAGGGAGTTGATTGAAGAGTAGTATACAAAGTCTATGGCAGCATTTGATGTATATAAAAATATACATTTTATTCCTCCATACAGTAAAAATTGGCAACGTTTCGACCAGGAACTGGTCTTTATGAAGCTCAAGTTCCTGATCGAAATGTCGCCAATTTTACTGTATGGAGGAATAAAATTTACATTTTTAGATACATCGAATGCTGCCATGGACTTTGTATACTACTCCTGGATGATATCTGGATCTTAATCCTGATTTGACTTTGGCATTTGCAGTACTTTTTCCTCCTCGCCCTAGGGGGCTACAACACAGAGAAGCTATTTACTCTTCTGCTGATGGTAAATCTCTATGTCTGTTGAAGGGAATTGATTAAACTGATCCTTGGGTGAGGCCTGACATATTTAGATTTATTATATAGGCATGTTAGTTTTATTCCTTTAAAATGGCCCCGATCAGTGTATTTCATAGTCTGTAGTTTTTTTTTAAATAAGAAAACAGAACCAAGTGTCTACATACTATATTCAGCATTTCTGGGCAGGCTCTCCTCCTATGTACAACAACATCTTTCATCTGTTTCCAAAGCAAGAGGTCCTGCTAGTGGTCAGCATGTAGCAGTACATTTCAGAGCTCTCTCTAGTGACTGCTGGACGCTAGTGGCCTTCACATGGTACTACAAACTGGAATCCCCTCCAGTGGCCAGATTGTGGTACTAGTTTCAATTTTGAAGACCCATTTCCAATGTCACATGACACCAAATCCATTTAGACTACCCATTGTAAGCCTCATTCTGAACACCAACCGATGCCAGAGTATTATGGCTCTTGTAGTTGTACCTTGGATTTTGTATTTGTTTACCTGACCTTTGCGTGTGAGTTGATTGCTTAACCACTGCATTAATCCTTACCTGTTTCTGTTCACCGTCTTTGAACTTCATCTTCTGACTGTGATGTTGGTGTCATTTGACTATTCTCTTGAACTGGCATTTGGCACAGCTACTTTTAACTATCATCTGTTGATCTTCAATTGGCCATGCTAAAAGGGTTGTGCTAAGTTGGCATCCCCTGTAAATATGCTCTATAAAGACAAATGAACATCATAGAGTGGGGTCTTCCACTTGGGACCCCCTTCTATGTCCCAGAACAGAAAGCGTCTCCCTTCCTGTTTTGTCAATCATGTGCTACAGAGGAAATGTCAGATTGGCCACTGCTTCCTCTGCAAAATCAGCTGTTTACCTGGGGTACTGAGAGCGGTACTCAGAGCGGTCCCACATTCTCTAAGAGGTTTTGCATCTTCACACAACATGACAGTTAGAGGGCCACAACCTGCCAATCGCTGAAAGCTAAGTCTGTGCCATCTTGCAATGGTCCTTGGTGAAGACCATAGGGCCTGTTGGGCATCATGTCCTGACACTGCCATCAAAACCCTACACTAGTGAAAAGGAACCCAATACTTACTGCCAGGTTTGTTACTGTTTCTGATCGGGTTGCCTAGCACCCTCTTATTCTCCTGTTTAGGTGATCACTATTGGGGTTGATGAAGTGGTTACATGATGTGGCCCCTCTTGTTTTATGGGGTCCCTCTTCTCTGTTTCTCTGGCTCTGTTCATACTGTCATCATGCCTTACGTTCATCATGGAGCCATGACAGCTATTGTGTCTTATCAGATCCTATTCACTTACGACCTCAAAAACATCGGGAATCCTGACACCAGGGGAATAATGGTAGGGTGATTAGAGCCTTAGCAATCAACATCAATGGTTGTTGTTAAGGATGCGCCATCTATTACTCAAGATAACAACTACAGCAACATGCTTCCTTGATCGTAGAGGGCAGCATTTTGTCATTATTGAAGACACAGGGTCATGGTGCTGAAGATAGGCCACACTCCATTCGATGAAACAGGTACTTAGAATGCCCCCTGCAACTTATATGGCCGTGTATCGCTAGGGAAATTATGCCCCGTACCAAGATGATGCAGTTGTGCATTATTAAAGTAGCTAATTTTCCTGGTGACATGACTATCTTCTCACCTGGGACATCATCAGAAAGAAGGGCACCCCATTGGCAGAAGAGTGGGTTGTGCCACATGCGTAGGTGCATTTCATACTGGGGGGAATACAGATTCAGTTTCCCTGTCAGTGCTAAGCAGGAGGGGGCCTAGAAATCAAGAACCTAGGTGACAAGAGAGGCCTATGATCAGATGGGGGTCCCTGCATAAAGGTCTGCTGTACCACAGAGGTCCCTCTCAGGACTGAAGACTGGTGAGAGACCACTTGTGTACAGTTGCAAGCTTGAGAGACTGTTTACCCTTAGTGGGCATTAGGCCCTTGAGTTATTCGGGACTGTATTAAGTGTTTGCAATGTTAAAAGTAACTGTACTCTCCGGTGTAGTGATCCCATGTACAGATGTAGCCATTCTTATCTGTACCGCTCCTGCTAGAAAACAATGGCTTACTCAAATAGCGTAAAGTACCAAACAAAGGTACGGCGCATTAAACAAACAGATTTAGAACACCAAATGTTTTTTGGCATCTGCTACATCTGTATGATACTGTACAATAAGATTTTGAGCGGGCTGCACTTCCCTGCCGCTCCACCTGTTTACTGCCATGTCATTTCACAACACCAACCCAACATGATGTATTCTTGCACTTTCCTAAGTGCCACTTGGGAAAGGGCGGTGCCCTTTCATCTTTCGGGTATAGTCTGTATCGTGAATGAATAAATACCATAATTTGAGTATGCAAAGACCTGTAATAAAGCCAAGGAAAGCAATCATTCTGGATGGAAATGTAATGCACCTTCTCAAGTAGAATTGCATCAGATCACCAAGTTGGATAATGGGATGTTCCAGTCAGCCACACGTGAGATTTGCTGAAGACTGTGAATTGTATTTTACAGAGTAAGATCTCCACTTCACAGAGATATAGATGTGCCTTCCATACATGCATGGACCAATCCATCCTACAAGCTAGAACATTGGGAACATCAGGGTTTACCTTTCGAGTCATTTGCAACTTCTGTACATCAAAGGGAAATTGTCCTTCCTCTTTCCAGTGATCTCCTACCTGCGGTTCTCCAGCAATGGCTAAACTACAACTACCAGCATGCTTTATGGCTGGAGAACCCTAGATTGGAGACCACTGTCATACAAGATTTCTAGAAGTCCATCCAAAGCGCCATAACTGCATTGTGTCCATATCTTTTCCATACATGTGACTTCTAAGGTCTCCTTGTAAACATCCCAGACTAAGGGCTAGTTCACACAGGCGTATGCGTATTTTGGTCACATAAATATGTTGCATATTTATATGACCAGAAATCCCATGAGGGCTCCCTACACGAGCGTGACATTTTAACGCTCGAGACAGCGTGACATAATTGCTCTCTGAATGTAGCGCTAACGTGTCGTCTTGCAAGCGTATCTGCGCTCCTATACTGTACTTTTATGTGCTGCCGGGCCTGTTCACAGCGGCACAAGACAACCACGCCATGTTTGAACAGGCGGAGCAGCTTAATGAGTAGGCAGGGCAGCCGACTTAGTAGACGGGCCAGCCTAATTAACATCACAAAATTGTGCAGTACATCCTGCATTTTTCAGCCCTTCTTGTGGGGTTTTATGCATGTTAATATGCAGCGTATTTACTAGAGATGAGCGAGTATACTCTCTAAGGCACTACTCGCTCGAGTAATGTGCCTTAGCCGAGTATCTCCCTGTTCGTCCCTAAAGATTCGGGGGCCGCCGCAGCTGACAGGTGAGTTGCGGCGGGGAGCAGAGGAGATCGGGCGGGAGAGAAGGAGACAGAGATCCCCCCTCCGTTCCTCCCTGCTCTCCCCCGCAGCTCCCGCTCCGCGGCGGCACCCGAATCTTTCGGGACGAGCGGGGAGATACTCGGCTAAGGCACATTACTCGAGCGAGTAGTGCCTTAGCGAGTATACTCGCTCATCCCTAGTATTTACGCATGCATAAAATATGCAGAAGGACCCATTGTTTTGCTGCGCAAATTCGTAGTGAATATACAGCTTACCTGCGTATTCACTGCGTATTTCCGGGGTCCCATTCACTTTAATTGCCTGTTTCAATGCGTAATACACACCAAAAATCCTGTGAAAAAATACGCACATTGAATGAACCTATTGAAATCAGTGGGTTCTATTCACTGCATATTACGCACATAAAAAAACGTGCGTAAAAAATACACATTACGCAAATACACCCATGTGAATGAGCCCTTAGACTAAAGAAAACATGTTACTAATTAAGGAACTCTGTGTAGCTTGCAGATAGTTGGACTCCTGCTGGGATGTTTAGGGGTCTTAATCCAAGGAATCGTCCTCACAGTGGTAAGGCGGAGGTAGAGAGATGGGCGGTAATGGACACGTCTCATTCACTCTATGTCCCTGGAGAAAACACAAAGAATCAATATTTATACAACACGCTCGATGATACTTATGAACAATACAAGAATTCAACACAAGAAGTCTCGTTCTTAAAAGGGGTCCTAGTTCTGCAAAAACCTTTACATCGGGACAATGTGTCAACATGAACGCTGGGCCAAGAGTAGGACAAGAAGTTCCTGGACCTACACTGAATGGCCCCTTTATTGGACAGCCCCATCTAGTAGAGCGTTGGACCTACTTTGGCCTCCAGAACCGCAGTAAATCATCGTGGCGTAGATTCCACTAGGTGATAAAAGTACCATGCAGGGAAATTGGACCAAATGGACAGAAAGCTTTTCGTATTTGCCACAAATTACATGTAGGTGCTGACATGTTCTGACCAGCTGACAAGATGGAGTCAGCGATTCATGCTACTTGCGCCAAATTCTGACCTCCCATTAACACGGCGCAACAGAGATCTCGATTCTTGTCACCAGGTGATGTTTTTCCACTGTCCGGTGATCACATTTTTGTGCTCTTTTGCCCCCTGGAGTCTCGTCTTTCTGTTTCTCTTAGACACAATGGCGTTGGAACTGGTCATCTGCTGTTATAGCCCACCTGTGCTAAGGACCGATGAGTTGTGTGTAGTTGGAGCTCCAGCGTTGTATTTAGCTATTCCATATCACAAAAAAGAAATAGTATGGGCACTACCACAATGAAGCATGTGTAGTGCTGCCACACAGTATCTACCTGAGACCAGACTAATCAGAGAAAAGCAGACCTGGAAAAAGAGTAGCGCATATTCCAAAATTTACAAAAATCTAATCTTTGTGCGCATTTGCACACTCCTATAGATTCTCATGGGGACTTTGGTGCACAAATGCGCACAAAAAGACCATGTTGCGTATTTTTTCACGCATTCAATATTTGCATGCAAAAAAGCATAACGTGCGGTAACAGATTGCAATCAATGGGTTCTATTTTACGAGTTTTGCAGAAGCCCCAGTACAAATAAAAACGTGCAAATAACCAAGATTAAAAGCATTAAAAGAAAAAGATCCATTTGAACCCTCACAGTCACTGGATCCAATGATGCGGCCTACGCGGTAATCAATACCGTCGACACTATAAGAAACGTGTTTTAATAAAGAGTATTAGTAAACTCCGATTACATGCCAAATCTTACATTTGATGACTCTTAACAAGGATACATATAAGGAATTCCAAATAACAGATATAATCCTGCAGCCAAAAAAAGGCCTATTGGGAAACAATGTATTCGGCTGTTCATGACTGTACAGCGCCTGTTTGTCAGAGCGATTCCGGACATCCTCTGACCCTTTCAGTAATGAGTTGTTTTTTTGTAAAGGATCCCCTATTGTATATTTTTCTGCAATGATGCCATTCTCTGTATACTCTTCCCACTGTTACACAAGAAACCCCCATCGGTGGGCAGTGACATCCCGGCCCCGGCTAGTCTAGCACCGATGACCTCGCTGGAAGTCCCTCAGATTGCTGGATTTTCCCATCTAATGTGGATTCACACTGAAACTGATCCACGGGAAACTTGTCAGTGATTTTATTCTGTACTCCGGAGTCACAGGGAGAATGTCCATACAAGGATGGGCCAATCGTGAAAAGTCCGGGGCTCTAATAAAGGGGCCATTCAGTGTAGATTCTCACATTATAATGAGGCATAACTATACCGATTGCAGACAGGTTGCAGATCACATTTTTGAGCTACTGGACTTATAAGTTCATTCTTCCTTACCAAAATATTAGTACGCTTACCTATCTATATCTACTGCTTTTAGTATGGGAGTCAGAAAGCAGAAGACACAGGTAGGTGGCCGTAGAGGCGTAACTTGAAGCTCCCGGGCCCCGATGCAAAACTTGTAACAGGGCCCCCAACTATAATGCTTTACTTATAGTACTGGGTTCCCTATATCGAGAAGAGAGGCCTTATGGGCCCCCTAAGGCTCCTGGGCCTGGGTGCAACCGCATCCCCTGCATCCCCTATAGTTACGCCCCTGGGTGGCCGGCTATGCTATGCATGAAACCACAATGTGTCCTACATCAGTGTACGCATGAAAGTTTGTCCTCTGCTGGCCAGAGTTTCAGGGAGTAGGGAAGCTGTGGACTACAGGAGGCACAGAGTGGCACTATTACAGGGCCACAAAGGTACATTATTACTTTGAGGGGGCACAAACGAACATTAGTACAAATAGGGGGCACAAAGGGGCATTATTACTTTGAGGGGATGAATAGTAACACTATTACTTTTAGGGGGACTTTGGGGGTCATACAGTGGCACTACTACTGTGTAGGGGTGCAGAGGGGGTAAGAAAGGTGCATTATTATTAGTTTAGGGGATATGAAATGCACTGTTACTTTGAGGGGCACAGGCAGGCATTAATACTTTGTAGGGTTGCAGAGCAGCATTATTACTTTAAGGGGGCACAAAGTGGCCCTATCACTTTGAGGAAGAACACAGTGACAATATTACTTTGACGGGGCACAGAGAGGTATTTGAGGGGGTATAGAACAGCACTTTTACTTTGAAGGGGCACAGAGTGGGATTATTATGATGAGTGGGCCCTCTTATCTTTAAGGGACACAGAATGGCAGTATTATTTTGAGGGACACACAATGGCCCTATTGCCTTTAGGGGACAGAGAATGGCAGTATTATTTTGAGGGGGCACACAGTGGTACTATTAGTTTGATTGAACAAACCGGCACCACTACTTTGAAGCACAGTATTACTTTATATGGGTAGAGATGGGGCACAGAGGTGCATTATTACTTTCAAAACCTCAGAGTAGTACAGTATTATTACTTTCAGGAGACACAGATGTTCATTAGTACTCCGAAGGACCACAGAGTGATGTCAATGTAGTACAGAGGGCCATTGTCATTTTGCACCATTTTTTGAAAGTCAGGAGGTATGGTTGTTATAGGTGATGGATAGAGCAGTGATACATGGGAGATATGGCGGTTTCTTACATTTTCCACAAGATTGCTCTGCTAGAACTACAAATCTGCCCTCTCACCCAGATGAATGATGAAGATGACCAGACACAAGGGAACCCAATATATGCCAACCACATAGACCAACAGGCTGGTGATAAACGTTACTAACCTCCCAATTTTGAATTATTGCGAGATGATTCACTTCCATGACTGCTTTTTGGGCAATTGCCCTGGTTTCGTCATCCCAGTCAACAGAATCCAAATTCATCACGGCCTCCATTATACTGGAAGAGACAACAGCGGGATGTGAGGGAGATGTCATTGTACAGAACCTCCAGGACATTCAGAGCTCATGACTATTCGTCCTCAAAACTGCTTCACAAGATAATCACAACAGTAGACAACTCATTGCCTCCTATTCTGAAATCATCTGTGCTGCTGTTTAATTGATCTTTAATGACCCCACCTGCAGAATAGTGAGTACAGTTCTGGAGTATAATACAGGATGTAACGCAGGATCAATACAGGATAAGTGATATATGTACATAATGACTCCACCAGCAGAATAGTGAGTGCAGCTGTGGAGTGTAATACAGGAAGTAACTCAGGAGCAGTACAGGATAAGTAATGTATGTACACAGTGACTCCACCAGCAGAATAGTGAGTGCAGCTCTGGAGTAAGGTGTGGTTTGTTGGAGCTCCTCAGAGAACCAGCGTGTGGTTGCAGTCCCAGCTGGAAGCTTGTTTTGGATCCCAGGATCAGAGCACGTAGCTGGGCTTCTTTTTCTATGGAGTCCCGCAACCCCACCCCGGCTTTGGTCGGAGGGGGGAAGTGCTGAGAAGGCAGCGACAACACTATCAGCGGCGCTGACGGCGTACGTGGTTTCAGCAGCAACAACAAGGAAAGCCGGAGCAGCTAATAAAGCTGCGAAGAGAGAGGGTCCGGGTCGCAGGTGCAGTGACATGGCCCAGCAGGTTGATGCAGCCGCATCTTACAGCGCCGGAAGTGAGATGATGACCCGCAGTCAAACTTGCAGCCAAATGCTTGGCAAAGGAGGTAAGCCGCTGTGGAGTGATCGTCGGAAAGGGGAGTCTGTGGTAGAGCTGGCCTCTCGTCTGGCCACCAGCATGGCGGATTATGAACGTGCGGGGAGAGAAATCCTCCTGCAGAAGGAGAAGCTGCGGTGGGCCAGGTCACTGAAGGACTAGACCGCCGCTAAAGGGAGGAAAGATGCAGTCAGCAGGACCATACAGGACTGTAAGGACTATATACAAAGGTGCAAGGAGGAGAGGGACAGAATTCTGGAGGAAAGTGGTCCTTTTAGGGAAAAATTAATAAACACTGACAGATTCTCCAAAATGGCGTCAGGACACAGTGGTCACAAGGAGGCTGATCACTCCAGCGATGGAGACAGCGGTGGTGACTGTACTGACGATGCCTATGAGGATAGTCTGAGGGAGCAGCCTGTCTGCTCAGGAGAGCAGACCCAGAGTGGCACTACAGCCACCAGCAGCCTCCGGCCGGAGCAGGTTGCGCTGCCTCCAACCTCCGGGGATTCGGATCCGGAGGAAGATAAAAGCGATGGGGTCGCTTTGATAATGCAGCAGATACAGCTGTTGGAATCCCCCCTAATATGAGCGGCCTCCAGTTTGGTGGTGATTTACCGGAGGAGGATGTCAAGATCAAGGCGAAAAAAGGGAAAAAAAAGAACCTGGTACAAGAAAGATATGTGTATGTGACGGGAGGCGCTGGTTTGGCTGCAAAGTCGGATCAGGGCACCCCCAGTTTCTGACTCTGCAGTGGGTTTTGAACATGGAAACAGGGATGAAGGAGTTAAACTGGCCGGGTCCTCTGTTCCTGTTTCAGTTAGTGTAGTGACAGAAACAGCCAGCAGGGCGGCCAGCACAGGACAAGGCAAGGTGGCAAAAGAGTTTGGCAGTGGCGGAACTGCCAGCGCCAGTAAGGCCAGTGATGCGGAGGGTACTGCGGGGTCGGGATCAGGGGTCCCCTGTGTGACAGGTCGGTCTGCAGGGGTCCCTGAGTCTAGGTCCCAGTCTAGGTCCCAGGCACCCAGTGATGTGGAGGCTGCTGGCAAAAGTAAAGGAAACGGAAAAAATAAAAATACTAAAAGCACCAGAATGCAGAGTGCTGACCATAATGGGGGGGGGGGGGTGTCATTATGGCGGTTGCAGCTGCACAAGATGGGGAAGCAGTGCCACCCCCCCAGGTCTACCAAGGCAAAAACAAAACCTGCTCCTAACCCCAAGTCTGGTCCAGAGGGTCTTGGTATGAAAGGTGTGGATGTGTCTGGTGCGGCCCGTGTGTCTGATGCTCCGACGCACACAGAGGCACGGGCTGCAGCTAGTGTTCTCAGCACAGGGGCACCTACTGTACAAATAGGCACAGGTTCTGGAGATAGTCAGGTTGTATCACAGGTTCCAGTCGCCCCTCCGGCGGCGACCACAGCTAGTAGGAGTTATGCCAGTGTCGCCGCTGGAGGGGAGGGGTCCTCCTTGTCTCCAGGCTCTAGAGAAGGCGTATTGCAACAGCGCCTCCTGGGGGCTCTACGGAAGGGGGAGAGTTCAATCACAGTTGGAGGAAGAGAGGTGAACCTATCTCTTTGAACAGAGAGACACGGCTTAGGAGCCTTCCGAGAGCAAAGGGGGGAGACCGTATGGTCCCTATCGACACCCGGGCAGGACGTAGCTCGTAGGAATGTGGTCCGTCTTCGTTGGAGGGGCAATGATACATGCCCCCCGAGGGCGAGGGTAGTGGAGTTTCTGCTGAAGACGGGCTTCAGGGCAGTTGACATCTTTGCCCTGATCCATCCTTACGGCACGTCTGAGTTTGACATCAGCTTCGTTCGCCCAGAGGGTCTAGAAATCTTCTGGGTGAATTATGAGCTGGTGAAAAACGAGCCCGGCTGGCGAGACTTTGCCATCCAGGTGGTGTCTCGCCAGAACGGTATCAAGAAGGTGACCGTTTTGACTCGTAACGAGTCACTTTCTTGCTTTGACATCATGACGTGGCTCAGTAGGTACGGAGAGGTGACAGAGATGCCCAAAAAGAACAGGGATGAGCACGGCATATGGTCCGGAGCCTGGACGTTCATGGTCAAGCTGAAGCGTTCAGTTAACTCAGTGGCACACATACCTTCTGCAGCCTTCCTCGGCAGGGATCATATCTTGGCCTTTTACCAGGGGCAGCCGAAGCTCTGCCACAGGTGCAGCGACCCCTAACACTTGAGCGCCGCTTGTAAGACCTCGAAATGCGCTCTGTGTGGGGTCTGGGTCATCTAGCCGCCTCCTGTGCGGAGATTAGGTGTAACCTGTGTGGTGACCTCGGTCACCAATTTAGTCGCTGTCCGCACTCCTTTGCCAATTCAGTCTCAGCACCTACGGATGGGGGTCATGATGTGGCCTCCGGGGGTGAGGGGACAAGCAGAGGTGGAGGAGCTCAGGAGCCAGGGAAGGACCGGCAAAAGACGCCTGCGGAGCAGAGGCGTCAGGAGAAACGCAGACAGAGAAGGGAGCTGACAGGAGCGCCCACAGCAGGTGGGTCGATGGTGGCCCCTGTTCCAGAAGCAAATCTCATGGCTGAAGCTTTGAGGGACAGCGATTTAGATGAGGAGGACAGGAGGATCAAGAGGGAGGAGACCAACTCTGCAGATTCCTCCCACTGTGAAAGTGTGGATGAGGAAGGCAAGAGGTGGCTAGAGAAACGGCGTAAGCTAGGTGCCACGAGGAGGAAACGAAGGGGGGATTCAAGATCTTCTCCCACCCCGGGCCAAGTACTGGGAGGAAAAGCCTGCTCACCTCCAGTTGGACTCTCCAATAGGTTCCGAGCCCTCTGAGACATCTCTTCCTCCTCTTTTGAGGGGGAGGCGGAGGGCAAGGTTCCCAGGGCAAAGGAAGGGTCAACAGGGGGCGCTGAGTCTCCACCTCGTGAAGGCATAGTTCCTTCCGGGGTTGAGGCTACTCTGGAACCTGGAAACAAGGACGACGGGGTCGCGGGATCCCCTGCTATGGACACATCTGTGTCCAAAAGAAGAGGCAAGGGGCTTTCCTCTGACCCCGAGGAAGCGGGTGTGAGGAAAAAAGCCGTCTAATTTAATCACTTATGATGGCGGCACCCACTCTGCTGACTCTGGCAACAATTAACGTTGCCAGCATTAAGTCAGATACGGCTAGATTTGCGGCCTTTGATTTTCTCGGCCGCGTTGAAGCCGACATTTTATTTTTGCAGGAGACCAGGCTGTCTGATTTGGCAGCCATATATAAGGCAAAAAGGGAGTGGAGGTCAGGCCCTTCCTACTGGTCTCTTGTGGCCGAGCCGTATAGCGGAGTGGCGGTCCTTTTTACCGCAGCGGTTGAATGCCGACGAGTTATTGAATTAGAAATGGGAAGGTGCCTGATCTTAGATGTCCTCATGAAGGGACAAGAATTAAGACTTGCCAACATATACGGTCCCCAGTCAAAAAAGGACAGGAAGAGTCTCTTTATGAGGATCAAGCCCTACCTTTTTACCAGCCGCCAAGTTGTCTTTGGAGGTGACTTCAATACAGTCAAGAGAGCCCGCGATAGGGGAGGCTCTGGAGACAGGTGGTTGGCTTTTGACAGCGTCACACTGAATAGCGTAGCTAGTGAAGCTCGCCTGGTGGATGTCCACATCCAGCACACCCCAGGCCACGAGGGACTCACCTTTTATAGAGGTATGAGTAGGTCTAGAATAGACAGGTTTTATTTGAAGGAGGAAGCCATCTCTTCACCAGTGTCCGTTGTTGAGGTGGAATTCTCCGACCACTGTCTAATATTGTTTTTTCTGAATGTTGCAGAGACCCCCCGGATGGGCAGAGGTTTTTGGAGACTGAATTCATCACTTCTGGAGGAAGCAGAGATAAGACCTTTGAGGATTTTCTGCAGAGCCAGGTACCATTACTGGATCTCTGTAGCAGTAAGTCAGAGTGGTGGGAGATGTTCAAGAGGAGGGCGGCAAGGTTTTTCCGAGAGCTCTCCAACCTCAGATGCCTGGACAGGTACCGCCTGTACAACGGCCTGAGGAGGAAACTCAAACATCTCGTTTCGGCTGGAGGTAGCCGCGAGGAGATCTCCAGAGTGAAATCTTTGCTCAAGAAGTGCCAGTACGATAGACACGCATCCTTGGTTTTTGAGAGGGATTTCGGGAAGTACCACTCGCCCGACCCTTACAGAAACTGTAGGATGTCAGGGAATAGTAAAGTGGTCACTGGACTGATCGATAGTACAGGATCCCTGAATCGATCCAGATCAGGGATTCTGGAGGTCGTCAGATCCTACTACTCGCAACTCTTGGGAAAGAGGGATCTAGATTCGGAAGTGATGTCGGCTTTCCTGGCTGAAACTGTCCCTGAGCCGGGGGTAGACACCTCTCTTGATGTTTTGACAGGAGAGATCAGAATAGAGGAAGTTAAACTGGCGATTGATGGGCTTGGGCTCAAAAAAATCGCCAGGACCGGATGGCCTAACATCCGAGTATTATAAGACCTTCAAGGACCTCTTGAGTCCCCTCTTGACGGAGGTATTAAATGAGTGTCTTTCCTCGGCCACTCTGCCAAAGTCAATGAGGAGGTCAGCTTTGATCCTTCTGTCAAAGGGTAAAGACTCGAGCCGTATTGAGAACTGGCATCCCATAGCGCTTCTCAATACGGACAGGAAGGTTCTGGCAAAAGTGCTGTTTAATCGGTTGGTCAAGTTTGCACCGCGGCTCCTCTCGGGGGCCCAGCCTTGCTCTGTTCCAGGCTGTAGCACCTTTAGCGCTGTTCTCGGTGTCCGGGAGGCAGTGGAGCAGGGTAGGGCTGGTCACTGGGAGGGGTACTTGCTGTCCTTGGATCAGGCCAAAGCGTTTGATCGGGTTAATCACGAGTACCTCTGGTCAGTCCTTCTGAAATATGGCCTGCCAGTGGGGTTTGTTGATTGGCTGCGAACATTGTATGCAGGGGCTAAGACTTTCCCGCTGGTGAACGGTTGGCTTGCTGCCCTTTTGAGGTGGGGTCCGGTGTCCCTCAGGGCTGTCCTCTAAGTCCCCTGTTGTATGCGTTTGCGATAGATCCCTTCCTTAGGAGGGTTGATCGTGGACCTATAGCGGGGTCGGGATGGACCTGGCGGTGCCGGAGGCTACCCTGAGGGCAGTGGCGTACGCCGATGATGTCACGCTCTTCGTATCCTCAAGGGAGGAGGTGGAGTTTGTGGTGTCGGAGGTGGATGGCTACTCAGAGGCATCTGGGTCCAGGGTCAACTGGGATAAGTGTGAAAGTCTCTGGTTAGGAAGGGGGGATCCTGTGTTTGATCTCCCGGACACTTCTGGTGCCCCAGACTTCAGCAAAAGTTCTTGGCATCAAATTTGGCCAGGGGGATTACCCCATGCAAAATTGGGTAGATAGGCTGAACGGTGCCACTCACAAGGTTAATCAGTGGAAGGGTTGGTCTTTAACCCTTCAGAAAAGAGTTAGCCTGATCAAAACATACCTGCTCCCTTTATTAATCTACCTGGGCAGCGTATGCATTTTGCCAGAGCCTCTCTGGACCCGGGTCTATAACCTGTTCTTCCTAATGTTGTGGGGGAATAGGTTGAACCTGATTAGGAGAGATGTTACATACCGCACGAGGAGACTAGGGGGGTTATCTATGGTCAACCCCGTGGTGTTTCTTGTAGACACCTTTTTTAAGATCAACATAGGTAACCTCTGGCAAGAGAGGGCTCCTCCGTGGGTCTACTCCTGCCGGGGATGGCTTCGGCCTTTCTTCCAGGAATGGGAGACAGGAGGGCGAGTGAAGGATCTTCACACGCAGCACGGATATCTCCGGCTTACGCTACCTTGCTTCTGAAGGTAATACGCCGGTGGGGTCTGGGGATGTGGGAGATCAGGACTCTGACGAGGAGGCTCCTCGACAAAAGAGTCCTGTTGACCCATTTCCAGAAGCCCCTGGCGCTCAAGGACTGCCCAATTCGGGACCTGGAGGGAGGGTTACGTTTACTGAATTCAACCCGGGTCCGCTTGAAGTTTTGGGACTTGGCTTGGCACTGCTTTCACTGGAGACTATGTAAGGGGTAACTTGAAGAGCAGGCCTCTGATTGACAGGGGTTGCCCCCGTCAGGAGTGCAGCGACGTGCTGGAAAGCATGAAGCATTTCCTGCTTCAGTGCCCCTTTAATACAGAGGTATACCACTGGGTAGGGGTCTCCATAGGCTGGCCTCAGCTGGCACACCTCTCTTATGCGAAGTGGGCTTATGGAGCCTTCAGAGGTTTTGGTGGCAGGGACCGCTGCACTTTATTTCTAGTTAGCCTAGTGGTCGGGTTCCACATCTGGAGTGCACGGTGCCTAATCTCGATGGAACTGAAAGTCCTCCCCATGGATACGGTATGTAGGAACATCCTGGGTGACCTGGTGAAGGTGCGTTCTTTGGAGTATGAGAGGCTGGGCACATCTAAGGCCTCTCTCCTATGGAGAGGGCTTGTATTTCGTTAGGGACAGTCTTTTCTTAATTTTCTAGGGACAGAGTAGGGAGAGAGGAGGGACAGAATAGGGAGAGAGGAGGGATAGGGTGGGGGCAGTTTCTATGAAGGGGCAGACTGAGGGGCAGACTAAGGACAGTCTAGGGCAAATTAGGGAAAGAATAGGAAGACCTTTTTTTTCAAAAATGCAAGGGATAGAACAATGTCATGTTTGTGCCCGGCTTATCACCTCCAATCCCGGTGGGGGGCTGTGAGTGCACCAGGAAGCCTTTTGTTTTGATTTGGGCAAAATGGAATGAAGTAGGTGAGCTGACCTTAGGCTTTCGGGTTATGTTAATATATATCATGTATGTCATGTATGTTAGTTAATGTATGTTTATATGTAAATATTCACGTTCTGGGTGGTAGTTAGGTTGGGTGGGGTGTTGGGGGGAGTGGTTTCATGCCTTGAGCCGTAGCCTGGCACGTCCCGAACATTGAACTCTGGGCACGGACTGGTGGAGCGTGTATGGCCCC
Organism: Eleutherodactylus coqui; assembly: GCF_035609145.1. NCBI lineage: Eukaryota > Metazoa > Chordata > Amphibia > Anura > Eleutherodactylidae > Eleutherodactylus > Eleutherodactylus coqui. Next base: position 271,214,202 of record NC_089840.1, on the reverse strand, counting down.
CAGGCTGCGGCAGGCAGAGTGTTGTATAGGTTTTTTTTTTTTTTTTTTTTTAAACCCGGTGTGGCTTGGCACATCCTGAACTTTATAACTCTGGGCACGGACTGGTGGAGCAGACATGGCCCCCGATCTGCACTGGGGACCACCAAAAAAAAAAAAATTGTTAGTTATTTTTGTATGCCGGTTGGCTTGGTCTTTATTTTCATATTTAGTTAATTATTGGTATCTATGTTATATTTATGTTATTGCCTAATTTTGTTTATGATGGGGTTTCAGTGCGGTACGGCTGGACCCGTAGTTTTAGTTTTATTTTCTGGATAGCTGGATGCTCTTCTTTTAGGTATATTGTGTTGTGTTGAGTGTGTGTGGGAGTGTACGGCAGGGGGGAGCGGGGGAGTCCAGACATGGGTTTTTCTTTTGTTTGTGGACCATGGACTCTGGGTGAAGGGCCTTATCTCTCTCTATACGGTTGTATTATTATTATTTACTATTGTTACAGTTTGGTTTTATTGTTACGTTTTATACTTTTATAATAAAAGATCTACAGGATGTAACTCAGGATCAGTACAGGATAAGTAATGTATGTACACAGTGACTCCACCAGCAGAATAGTGAGTGCAGCTCTGGAGTATAATACAGGATGTAACTCAGGATCAGTACAGGATAAGTAATGTATATACACAGTGACTCCTCCCGCAGAATAGTGAGCGCAGCTCTGGAGTATAACACAGGATGTAACTCAGGATCAGTACAGGATAAGTAATGTATGTACACAGTGACTCCATCAGCAGAATAGTGAGTGCAGCTCTGGAGTATAATACAGGATGTAACTCAGGATCAGTACAGCATTAGTAATGTATGTACGCAGTGACTCCACCCGCAGAATAGTGAGCGCAGCTCTGGAGTATAACACAGGATGTAACTCAGGATCAGTACAGGATAAGTAATGTATGTACACAGTGACTCCACCAGCAGAATAGTGAGTGCCGCTCTGGAGTATAATGCTGGATGTAACTCAGGAGCAGTAGAGGATAAGTAATGTATGTACACAGTGACTCCACCAGCAGAATAGTGAGTGCAGCTGTAGAGTGTAATACAGGATGTAACTCAGGATAAGTAATGTATGTACACAGTGACTCTGCCAGCAGAATAGTGAGTGCAGCTCTTCAGGATAATACAGGATGTAACTCAGGAGCAGTACAGGATAAGTAATGTATGTACACAGTGACTTCACCAGCAGAATAGTGAGTGCAGCTCCGGAGTATAATACAGGATGTAACTCAGAAGCAGTACAGGATAAGAGCGGGGGGTGCACAGCTGTTCAGTGTTCTTCTCCTTGGTGTTTTTTCTCATGTCCGCGGTTGTGGGTAGCGGTGAAGGACCTCCGTGAGCGCCGCACTGGAGGAGCTCAGGTCTCAAGCAGCCATCTCGCTCGTTGTCAGGCTCCGCCCCCCCCCTTTTTCTAGACTAAATAACCCCAATTTTGACAACCTCTCTGGGTATTGTAGTCCGCCCATGCTGTTTATTACTTTAGTTGCCCGCTTTTGTACTATATTATGATATTTATGATACTATATGATAGTATACATTTATGTACTATACTATAATAGTTATATCTTTATATGTATTCATTATTGTAATTACTGATATGTATAGCCACTTGAATGGACACTGTCTCTCTTTTTTAGGTATGTTTTTTATATTTGTGTGTTTGTAATTATAATTAATAAAGTATGTTATATCTATATTTTTTAATCATTTGATCGATGTCAAATTGAAAGCAACATAAAGATGGCGTCTGATAAACATCAAACAGGAGGCTGCACTGCCTGGAAGTAGCTGTAGTATAGTTAGGAGGCAACAAGAGTATGAAAGACAATCAGGTGAGGGGTGCAGGGATGAAAAAATGTATTTTCGCTGGAATGGCCCTTTAAATCTTATGTCCTTTTTATTGTAAATGGCTCAACCAACATTACCCAACTTTAGGTGGAGGGCACATGCCCCTGTTTTTTGCAGACCCTAGCAGCACCCTTGGTTATGGCTGCTGGAACTCACCTGTCTGCCCTTTCCATCCCCAAGGCATCGGTAATATAATGAATATCCATATAACTCCAGCAGGCGGCAATTGGGACAACAGGATAGTAGAACAGGAATCCGACACACATTTCATTCAGAGTACTGGGACCGCCCTGTGGAAACACATTTGTATTAAAAACAATGCCCCCTTGTGGTCAGTTTATCGTGACGTCAACAATGTTTGTTTAGCAATCTGTAATTATCAAATGTTTCAGTGAGAATCCACATTAGATGTGAATATCCAGCAACCTGAGCAATGTCCCATGAGGCCCGGTCATCGGTCCTAGGTATGATGGAGGAAAAGAATGCAGTGAAAGGAAAGCCTCTTGACTGAAACAACTGTTGTTGAAAGGGGTCAGAGGAGGAACAGGTGCTGTACAGTCAAAAACAGCTGAATACAACGCTGGGGCTCCAACTAATGTATCAAACACAACTCATCATTCCTTAGCACAGATGGGCTATAACAGCAAACAATGATTTCCAGTGCCATTGTGTCTAAGGGAAACGCAAAGGCAAGACTCCAGTAGGCAAAAGAGCGTAAAAATTATTTTACAGAGCAAGACAAAAATGTTTGGTCAGATGAAGCCAGATTCCTGTTGCCCCGTGCTGATGGGAGGTCAGAATTTGGCATAAGTAGCATGAATCGATCACCTCTTCCTGTCAGGTGGTCAGAACATGTCAGCACCTCCAGCTAATCTGCGGGGACTACAAGAAGCTTTCTGTCCGCAGGGGCCGATATTCCAGAATGATTTTATCAACTACTGGAATCTGCGGCGCAACAGATTGTTGTGGTTCTTAAAGCCATAGGAGATCTAATGTGCTGCCTGATGGGGGTTACTAATAAAGTTTTGATTTTAACACCTATGAGATGGTAGAGAAGCTACACTGAAGAGTACGAGTAGCCAAGCAGCTCTGACAGGTGCACGCAGCACTGGACACTAAGACTCACCACTGTTAGTGTCACCATCTGACCAGAATAAAGGATCCAATAGGGAAGGTCCTGCCTCCCTTGGCTTCAGAAGCAGGTAGGCAGGCGCATTATAAAAGGGCTGGATGGTGCCATGTTAAAAGATAAGTAAGGATCAAGTGGCAGAGGCCACTAGTAAAGAAAAGCATTGTAGGCACATGTGGCTATATTCCAATTCTGAAAAGTGACAAGGATCTACGGCTTGAGTGCAGAGAGGGGTCAGGTTAAAGGCCTGATGCGGTGACCTCCACAGAAGCTTAAATATAAAGTCAGCAGAAGAAGGTCCAGCAGATTCTAGGACGCAAAGCATAGGCTAGCGGAAGATGGCAATGCAACAAGTGGGCCTTGCACAAGATGACCATGGATGACCACGCGGCCAGGGCCTGAGCAAGTGAGCACTGGCACATGTGAGGAGAGGGAGCCGATCGATGATGCGGCTGACCAGAGAGTTATCAGTACTGTGATGACCAGACCACTGATAGAATGTATGTGAGTCAAGCATGGTTGTGCAGTTTGTTGTGAGAACTGAGCTGTGCTCCTGCAAGTGTATTCCTCAGGAGGTCGTTATTGTAGCAGGGGCATGTGAGCAAACAAAGCGGGCATTGTGGAGATATCCCTGTCGAGTATTGAGCCACTGGAAGAGTTGTGTTCCTGGGGAACAGAGACTGCTAAAGAGTAAATAAGTAGATGTCACGATGTGGGGAGGAGATTCTGGCCAGGCTAATGAAGATACATTGGAGATGGAGACTTAAAGCGGTTGTTGAGGGGAAAAAAGTCCGCTTTCTCTCAAGATGCAACGGCACTCTTGTTCAAGTCTGTGTTTCGTATTGCAATTCAACCCTATTCACTTAATTTTAAAGGATTCTCAAAGACCAGTGCATTAGTGGCCTTTACTTAAGATAGGTCATCAATCTTTGATTGAGGATGGGTCTGACCTCTAGGACCCCCACTAATCAGCATAATGAAGGAGCACAATGGAGGAATGGAGCAGACTCACCACTATTTACATTGACAAACTTTGAGGTCCCTTCATTGTGCTGACCGTCTAGGTGCCCAGAGATTAGGCCACCAATCAAACATTCTAAATACACACTACTGGTCAAAAGTTTTAGAACACCTCCATTTTTCCATATTTTGATACTTACACAGTTTAATGTCTCAAAAGCACAGCGCAAATAAACAAGTTAGGATGAATAAAAATAATGGATTAACTTTGTTTTACCAAATTAAATCTAGAGTTTTGACAGCTTTACACAATTGCGGCAATTTTTCTACAACTGTATTCAGATATTGTTCAGAAATTGCTGGCCGACATTGTTACAGAAGTTGCCACAAATGTGCTGAACTTGTAGGTTGCTTTGCTTTCACCTTTTGTCCAGATCATCCCAAACAAGCTCAATGGGGTTTAAGTCTGAAGGCTGTGTAGGCTGTAGTGGCCCAGCACATCATCCTGGTCCCCTCCATAAATGTCATGCATGTTTGTCCTATGTTGATGCACTATGCAAAGCTTTCTTGTCAATTCCAGTGTGTGTGTTGCACAGCTACAGAGCTTGAAGGGTTAACTTTGATAAAATCCATGCCTGCATGTAAATGTATTAGTATGTGATGTCATGTGGTATGTGAGAAGGTATAAATAGGAGAGATTGAGAGTGGGAAGAGGTCTTCCATCTTGTCTGCTACCTGAGGTCCATCTAACACAGAGCCACATGGAGGAACTTTCAGCCTCCTTGTAGTGAAGATGGAAGCAGAGGAGAGATTTCCCGTGATGTCTGTATTCTAGATGTGAGTGTAGTGAGCCCCCCATAGAGAGAGAGCAAATAAAAGTAACTACTTCTTCTGACAAGGCCAGTGCAGAGGTACTACTTCTTTGTCTGATTTTTCCTACGCGGCCATCCTGAGCGAGGATCACCGCGTAGAGGCACACCCTTAAACTGTCACAACCACGCATCTCCAAGTCAGGGTGGAGGTACTGCAAGAAAATAATTTTACTACATTTGAATGTCATCTGCCTGCACTCTAAAGTCTTAAAATGAACTGCCTTGTAATAATTGTTTCATGTTCATCAAGTAAAAGTTTAGACAGATCTCTAACCATTCCTAGGGACCTGTAGTACTCAAAGACTGTCTCTGTCTACATTTATTCTCTGCTGAGGGTCATACTGATTTGTAAGAACGGTGGCGTCACCCGTGACAACTACTACCCCTGTCATCCTGTTTATTGGCATTCCCTATCCTAGGGGTGTCTTTGTGGCTTACAGATATACTTTGGCCTTGTCTACGTATTGTCCCTCTGGGAAAGGAGTCTGGTTAGTGACAAGCCAACACTTTACCCTCCTAGCTTCCCACGTATGTCAGGTGTCTGGGGTTTCCCTATGGGATGCTGCACAGGCCATTCCATTCTTTGAAACCTGCAGCTTCTTTTTAAGAAGTTCTGACATATCCTGTAAGTGAGTTTTGCATAACTGTCTTGCTATAATATAAACCCCTAACGAACTAGGCGTACACCAAAGAATATTGCATGGCATATCAAAATACTGTGGTAGCCCTTTTTTCTAGTGCCACTCATCCGGTACAAGTTGCCAACTCTGGATCTGGTAAAAGAGTCCCAGACCATCATGTTTCCTCCTCCATGTTTGACAGTTGGTGTCACACACTTAGGAACCATCCTTCCACCTACGCAACAGGGTACAAAGTCCCTGCGTGATGTAAAAAATATATCAAATTTTGGAGATGCTGCTTGGCTCAGCCAAGTTTTTTTATTTTACAATCCTAGCAGTAGCTTTCTTACTGATACTAACATTGTATGTAAGACCGAAAAAAGACATATGTCCATCCACTTCAGACTATTACCCTCTATATTTATCTAGGGGAAGGCAAAAAAATCTCAATGAGGTAGAAGCCCCTTTTTCCCAATTTAAGGGAAAAAAAGTTGAAATTTATATTATGGTTACTATTTCCCAGGTGCCCCCCAACCTGCACCCCTATTATTCGGTCAAGTCTGTTGGTTAATATTAACTCCAAAATTGTCATTCCTCTATTCGGGTCCTGTACAAGTTGGGTAAGGTAATTATCTTTAGTAATCGACAGAAAGTTGTTAGCTTTATGAGATCCGCAGGTTTCGGCTTCCGAGTTTATATCCGGATAGTTGAAGTCCTGCACAATAATTACTTCATTGGGATTTGCCCTCTTTATCTATTTGCTTCAATAATAGATTTTCAGTAGTGTCTGTCATATTTGGTGGTCTATAGAAAACACCTATGAGGATTTTATTGTTGTTGTTCCCTCCATGTATTTCCACTAGAAGTGAGCGAGCACGCTCGGTAAGGTCAGTTACTCGAGCGAGCATTGCTCATCTCGAGTAACTGCCTTCTCCGAGTGTGCAGGGGGGGCAGGGGTTAGTGGGGGGCATAGAGAGAGAGATCTCACTCTCCCCCACTGCCCCCCCGAGCATGCTCGGAGGAGAAGGCAGTTACTCAAGATGAGCGAGGCTCGCTCGAGTAACTGACCTTACCAAGCGTGCTCGCTCATCTCTAATTTCCACCCATAGAGACTCCACATGTTCATTTCCTTCCCATATATCTTCCTGTAATGTGGGCTTTAAACAGGCTTTTACATAAAGACAAATCCCATCCTGTTCTGGTTTTTACGATCTCTTCTGAACAGACTGTAACCCTGTAAGTTTACCACCCAGTCACAGCTCTAATCCAGCCAGGCCTTCGTTATTCCCACTATGTCATAGTTTTCTTCAAAGAAAGCCCTCCTTTCTACACCAATTCAGAAGCCACTTGTTTACCTGCCCAATCTCCCGCTGCCTTTCTGGTGTGGAATGTGTTACAGGTAGTACTTCAGAAAATACTACTTTGGAGGTCATAGCCCTAAGCTTATATTGTATTCCCTGAAATAATTTTTAAGGACCTTCCACCCACCACTAACTTTGTCATTGGTGCTAATGTGTACCATGACTACTGAATCCTCACCATCCGCTCCCAGTAATCTGCCAACCCAATCCACGATGAGTCAAACTTGCTCACCAGGAAGACAACACACTATTTGACGATCCTGGTCTTTGTGGCAGATTACCCTGTCTGTCCCTCTAATAATTGAATCTCCCATTACCAGGGCCTGCCTACCCTGCCCTGTGCTTCTGTTCTCCTTGTTACTGGAGCAAACATCCCCCTAGTGGTCAGAGGTCATATCGCGCTGCAGCAGTGCTAATATGTAATGACATACTCTACCTGTAAAACCTGCAGACGGAAGTCTTCTCTTCACAGTTGAAATGGCACCTGTTTATTTTTTAGTGCATTAAGCTGTAAGATTTTGTGCTGTAAGCTGGCGATCATGCAAACTGTTGACTCTCAAAAATGTGTCATCTGATTTTGGAGTGGCCTTTGGTTTGCCAGACCTTTTCTTCATATTCCACCAGTTTCCGAGTGCCTTTTGATGGTATAAAGCCGTCCTTCAGCTGCAATAGCAATCTATGCAGATTACGGCATCTAAGGGGTCCCAGAGGGAGCACTTCTCTGATGTCATCAAACCCCCGCGATGTAATAGCGGAGAGCCAAAGGGTTGCTATGGCAAACAGGAAGATAGCTACAGGCATCCTGCTTTGCCATTGCCTATGGTCGCTATTACAAGCAATGCTTTATCATAGTACAAATATATTATAGTATATTATATATTATAGTACAAATCCCCTAAAGGGATATAAAACGTGTAAAAAATAAATAAAAAAAAACATTTTTGTAGTTCTTTTTTCCCTGTTAGTATAAAAAAATTAAAATCCTACATTTTTGGTACGATCGTATCCATAACGACTTGTACAAGTAATTGAACACACATTTTATCCTGTATGGCAAAAAGCCTAAAAAAAATAAATAAAACTGAAGCAAAATGCTTATTTTTTAATTTGACCTCCCCAAAAAACGCAATAAAAGTGATTTTTAAAAAAACATATGTACCTCAAAATGGTACTCATAAAAACTACAGCTCATCACAAAAAACAAGCTCTCACAAAGCTCTGTCCATAGAAAACAAAAAAATTATAGGACTTTGAATGCAGCGATTTAGAAAAAAAAAACAATTTAAAAAAAGGGTTTTATTGTGAAAAAGTGGAAAAAACAAAAAAAATAATAAGAATTTTGTTATCGTTGTAATTGTACGAACTTGCAGAAAAAATGTATTCTGTCGTTTATGCTGCATGATTAACGCTGTAAAAAAATCCCGCCAAAACAATGGCAGAATTGATGTGTTTTCTCTCCCTGCTATCATAAAAAAAATTAATTAAAGTTTTGTAATGGCACTAATAAAAACTACAGTTCGCCACACAAAAAACAAGCCCTCATACGGCCATGTTGACTGAGAAAATAAAAAAGTTATGGCGTTTGAAAAGTGAAGATCAAAATCCCCCGCAAATTATTGCGTCCCTATTAAAGATGAGCGAGCACACTCGGATACAGCAGTTACTCGAGCGAGCATCACTCTTCTCGAGTAACTGCTTACTGATCCGAGTGTGCTTGGGGGGGGAGGCGGGGAGTGGGGGTGAGCGAGGGGTAGCGGGGGGGAGGAGGGAAAATAGAGATGTCTCTCTCTTTCCCGCCCGCGCTACCGCCTGTCGCTCACCCCCGCCGTATCCCCTGAGCACGCTCGGACCAGTAAGCAGTTACTCGAGAAGTGCGATGCTTGCTCGAGTAACTGCTGTATCCGAGCGTGCTTGCTCATCTTTAGTCCCTATGCCCAAAATAGGCCACATCCTTAATGGGTTAAGGGTTATAATTGTCTGTCTTGTTTGGTTAACTGACTCTTTCTTATCATTATGATGGCATTGTGCTCTGTCCTGAAGAGCAAAACAGTCCAATCCTGCCCTAGAGGGTGTTGCAATGCAGTCTGCTCCTACTCTGGTTATATAGAATCAGAGGGTTTGAAAGTAATCTACAAAAGTTGAGACACCTGTAGGAATAGTTTACATCCAATTTTAAACCATAATTTGCTTTCTGTGCTGCACCTTGAATCATTTCAGGTTACTTGCCGGGTTTGATTGTCAATGTCAAAAATAACTGGAAAAATTAAGGGGTTTTAAAACTTTTGACTTACATTAGGTCAATAATGTCCTACTTCCAGAGAACTCCTTTAGATGTCTAGATGAGTGTTCTCCCACAGAGTCGTGTTATACTACGACTTGGATGCAACAATATAAAAAATATCTATAAGCAAAATACGGATTGCAGAAAGAAAAAACTTACAAAGGTGACACTTTCTCGGTCCATGGTGTTGGACGTACATTCCACTACAATCTGATCCCCCTGAACAAAGAAGACAAATCATGTTATCATCTTAAACAAATATTTACTTCCAGCACAGATAGAAAATAGAGGGCTCCCTGTTATGGTGAGTGGGCTTTGCTACACAGGACACGCTGGCTGTCAAAACTGACCACTCTAAGTCAAGGTAAAACTTGTGAGGTATATTCAAAGCCACAGCAGACCATTCAAGTTGGGTACAAAAATGAACAGAGACAAGGGAAAGGGAATTAGAGAAGTAAATATGTAGAAACCAATAGGACAGACACCACAGCAAATGGTTAACTCTCATTATGCTATCCCTAACCAGTTCTGCCTAACAGCTGTGCATCCACCCTGAAAAGGGCGACACAGTGATTGGAACTTAGTAGAATAGTCTATGCATTCCTAGATGGAAAAATGTCACAAGAGAATACTAGGGAGCACAACTAGCCAAGGAAAATAGAGAATGCTGAACAGTCAGGAACTAACAGTAAGAGAAACCAAGAACAAGGCTTGCAGAAGCAGGTAGTCAAAGGTCAGAAATGTCTAGGGCAAACTTCACTCAGATGGACTAGTAGACAAAAGTATAGCCAGTGTTCACTGAAAGGAGATGCTGGTATAAAATCCTAAACCACACACTGATAGGTTGACTTGGCTGAAAGACAGCCCATCTGGCCTATGTGTGTAATAACGAATGGAAATCTTTCTCCCTTGGCACTCAGCATCACAATTTAAAACTAAACACATGTGCTTCATATGTCCCAAGTGAGATGCCATTACGTCACGCACATGTGCCAGATCATCTACACGGAGACTGATGCTATGTCTCTGGTCCCATTCCTCTGGAGAAAGAAGCACTGTGCAAGTTTTCCTGACCAGTTTATGGAGTCCATTCTCTGGTAGTAACATATTTGACCTATTTTGTGCTTTATTTTAATGTCCACCTGCTTTCATTATCTATCTATTAGAGATGAGCGAGCACCAAAATGCTCGGGCGCTCGTTACTCGAGTCGAACGTTCAGTGATGCTCGAGAGTTCGTTTCGAGTAACGAACCCCATTGAAGTCAATGGGTGACTCGAGCATTTTTGTATATGACCGATGCTCGCTAAGGTTTTCCTTTGTGAAAATCTGCAAAACCCAAGAAAGTGATGGAAACGACACAGAAACGGATAGGGCAGGCGAGGAGCTACATTTTGGGCTGCATCTCAAGCTCCCAGGCCCCACTATTAAGCCACAATAGTGGTAAGAGTGAGACCACCCCCCCCCCCCCCCGCACTGTCAGCATAAAGATCGTTCTCCTCTTCCACAGCTGTGGCAGAGAAGAACGATGTTAGCCCATTGAATTCAATGGAGCTGGCAATACAGCCGGCTCCATTGAAAGCAATGGGCTGCCGGCGTACGCGGGATGAATTGTCGGGAAGGGCTTAAATATATAAGCCCTTCCCTGCAATTCATCCCGAAATGTGTAAAAATAAAAAAAATATATATACTCACCTGGTCCCGGCAGACGGAGTTCAGCGCGGCCAGCTGGCAGTTCTCCTGAACAGCTGTGAGTAGTATTCAGCTGCCGGGGATTTAAAATCCCCGCCTGCTGAATGAGCTGCCTCTGATTGGTTACAGCCTGACCAATCAGAGGCAGCCCTCACTCACACCCATTCATGAATTCATGAATGGGTGAGTGAGTGCTGCCTCTGATTGGCTCAGGGGCAGCTCTCAGCTGTCCCTGCGCTGAGCTAATTTTAAATCCCCGGCAGCTGAATACTACTTACAGGTGTTCAGAGCAGTTCAGGAAGACTGCAGCCGGCCGCGCTGAACTCCGTCTGCCGGGACCAGGTGAGTATATATTTTTTTTATTTTTACACATTTCTGGATGAATTGCAGGGAAGGGCTTATATATTTAAGCCCTTCCCGACAATTCATTCCGCAATCGCCGGCAGCCCATTGCTTTCCATGGAGCCGGCTGTATTGCCGGCTCCATTGAATTCAATGGTCAGTGCTCGTTTAATCGAGACGAGTACCGCGTGGTGCTTGTCTCGAGTAACGAGCATCTCGAGCACCCTAATACTCGAACGAGCATCAAGCTCGGACGAGTATGCTCGCTCATCTCTACTATCTATCTATCTATCTATCTATCTATCTATCTATCTATCTATCTATCTATCTATCTATCTATCTATCTATCTATCTATCTATCTATCTATCTATCTATCTATCGACCTACCTACCTATCTGTCTGTCTATCTGTCTCATATCTATATATATAAAGCTGAAAGCCCTCACTGACTCACTGACTGACTCGCCGAAAGTTCTCCAACTTCCCGATATCGTAGAAACATGAATTTTGGCACGAGCATAGATTATCTCCAAAATAGGAAAAGTAATTGGGTCCCAACTCGATTATTCAATTCTAGCGCAAAAGAATTGGCGTCGAAATTTTACGTACATAATCTAAATCTGTCACTTCCCAATGCCTTAGAAACTTAAAATTTGGCACGAGCATTGATTATGTCATAAATAGGGAAAGCTAATGGGTCCCAACTCGATTATTCAATTCTATGCGCAAAAGAATTAGCGTCCAAATTTTACATACGGAATATAATTTTCTCACTTTCCGGTGTCATAGAAACGTGAAATTTGGCACGAGCATTGATTATGTCATAAATAGGAAAAGTTCATAGGTCCCAAGTCGATTTTTCAATTCTATGCGCAAAAGAATTGGCGTCGAAATTTTACGTGCGGAATGTAATTTTCTCACTTTCCGGTGTCATAGAAACGTGAAATTTGGCACGAGCATTGATTATGTCATAAATAGGAAACGCTAATGGGTCCCAACTCCATTATTCAATTCTATGCGCAAAAGAATTAGCGCCCAAATTTTACGTGCGGAATGTAATTTTCTCACTTTCCGGTGTCATAGAAACAGGAAATTTGGCACGAGCATTGATTATGTCATAAATAGGAAAAGTTAATACGTCCCAATTCCATTATTCAATTCTAGCGCAAAAGAATTGGCGTCGAAATTTTACGTGCGGAATGTAATTTTTTCACTTTCCGGTGTCATAGAAACAGGAAATTTGGCACGAGCATTGATTATGTCATAAATAGTAAAAGCTAATGGGTCCCAACTCCATTATTCAATTCTATGCGCAAAAGAATTAGCGTCCAAATTTTACGTGCGGAATGTAATTTTCTCACTTTCCGGTGTCATAGAAACGGGAAATTTGGCACGAGCATTGATTATGTCATAAATAGGAAAAGCGAATGGGTCCCAACTCCATTATTCAATTCTATGCGCAAAAGAATTAGCGTCCAAATTTTACGTGCGGTATGTAATTTTCTCACTTTCCGGTGTCATAGAAACGGGAAATTTGGCACGAGCATTGATTATGTCATAAATAGGGAAAGCTAATGGGTCCCAACTCCATTATTCAATTCTATGCGCAAAAGTATTAGCGTCCAAATTTTACGTACATAATCCAAATCTCTCACTTCCCAATGTCATAGAAACATGAAATTTGGCACAAGCATTGATTGTGTCATAAATATGAAAAGATAATAGGTCCCAACTCGATTATTCAATTCTAAGCGCAAAAGAATTAGTGTCCAAATTTTTTGTATGTAATCTAAATCTCTCACTTCCTGATGTCATTTTATATGAAGGAAACGTCGCATGGTTACCTCCACGTGGTGTTTCCTGGGTAACGCAGAGAACTATGCAAAATGGTGAACATATGTTTTTCCTCAGTATCTCTAAAGTAACCACGACTTCATAAGATTTTCCGTGTGAACACCAGATAAACACCAGTACCAAATTAACTCGGGCGAAGCCGGGTATATCAGCTAGTCTATCTATATAATCTTACCATTTTTATTGTAACAGCTTTTGGTAAATTTCTGACTTGTTGAAAATTGAAATCATAAGTTTTGTCTTCCCCGAGGCTTCCTATTAAAGTGCCGTTCCTGTGGAGAGATAACTGCAGTTTTAAATAACTAGATGATGTTAGGTGATAGATATCAGAAACTACCTTTCAGAAAACTTGCCCATCTATCCTTCCAAATACCATCTGAAAGTTTTTGGCCTCTTTGAGCCCTACAATCATGAGTGCAGTATGAGCTCCCTATGGATTATATAATGCGATAATGACGGCTTTATAGTTAATCTAACTTTCTAAAAGCAGTTGTTGGGAAGAAGGGGTTTATATTCACTGGAGATTTCTTTTCTAGTTAGAAATACATTCTTAAAATAAAACTGGTAGATAAGTGGAAGCATTGATCATGCTGCTCTTACCTGTAGTGCATTAGCCGCAATCCATGAGCAGTGAGATGTCCATGCAATAGAAATGTTTGAACAGAAAGGTCAGGAAGGGGCTTACCCGATATCTAAAGAAGAACAGGAAGTGCCTTCAGAGGAGAGTTTAGTTACTCTTTCAAGAAAGAGAAGACCTTTTTAGACCATGGGGTGTATTTTTTAGTAAGACGTGCTATGCAGAGCCACAAATTCTTCACCTCGAGGACAGACTCAGCCCCCCCCCCCCTCACGCACACACACATACACCTGTCCTTTAACTAAATACCCTGGTTAAAGCATACTGCCTTGTTGGTGCCCCCTTTAGTATTCAGAACTTTTCCTGCTATCTATAGTATGTTCTAGGTGTCTGAAGAAGAGGAGGATAACTTGAGAATGGTTGTTCTAGATATCTAAGATATACATGGATATGAAATCTAATTAACATTTAAGCCTATGATGACATCTAGTGGTTAGTGGCCAAATATCTCGGGGCATTGCAGGAAGCTTTAGATCAGAGGCTTTCATTGGACATGTCAAATCCTACATAGGCAACAGATGATGTTGACCAATGGGTAGTGACATCAAATATCTATAGTTCTGCTCTCAAAAGTTTGGTCACTTACATCCTCCATCAAATGAGTGTTGCAAAGTCCATAACTTCGAAATGCTTCAGAGCCAGGAGGAATAAAATGTATGGGAAATGTAAATATCCCAATCATTACGGTGGCACAGTCATAAGGACGCAAGTCTGGGGTGTAACTGATCCTTATTCCGGAACTATCTTTCAGTCCTGAAAGTCAAAGATAAAGAACATCTGCTCAAAAGCAAAAACTTATCTGGGTAAAGAATCAGCACTGACTCCAGCTATATGTTGGCCCCAATGAGTCAGAGTCACAGTAGTCCCCATATCTATTGTAGCTCTAGCCTTGACAAGCATTGAGTGTGATTATCTGGATCACCATGGACCCCTGTGCCCAGTGGGCCCCGAAACTGACAAAAGCTCCTTATATTGTAGGCACCAGTTGCCATAGAAAACCTGTTCCATTACAGGAACATTTGATGGGGTGACAGAGGAAGCTGCCTCTATCTGTGTAATGCAATAAAAGCTGCAGCCACTATTTAGCATTGCGTTAAAGCAGTACAATGGCCAAGATTGGAGCTACCTCCAATCCTGCCCTTGCAGAAGAGTATTAGCTGTTAAGATCATGAGCTAGCACCATCCCCACATTATGTTACAAAAGTACAGCATTCTGTATAAAGTCCCATCCACCAGCGCCATACATCTATGGGGCAGGTTAAAGAATCAAAGGGATATGCTCTGTTATACTTAGTGCAGGGCTAAAGGGGACGAAGCATGAATTGAATTCTTATACCATGCTCCGCCCCTGAGGATCATCGCACGGTGTATCTGTGTTCCCCAGAGTTTTTCTTTAATGTTCAGCTGATCTAAATAAATATATTACTGAGGATAAAGTGACAAATTTTGCTTCAGACCTTATTTCAGCCCTTTGGCCGGCAGTTTTATGACCATACATCCTGTTAGTATCTTAGGAAAATATACTTGAGATAAAGTACACAATCTTTATTACCTTCTTTATTTTCAAAGTTGCTGTAATGGATTTCAAGTCTAGCGTAAAGGGGATCACCTTCTGCACCCACAGAATTCCCGCAATTCAGTGGATAATCAAATGGCTGCGAAGAAAGAGAATGAGAAAAAATATGTTAGTCTCCTCCACTGTCGAGAATCCACATGGCAGGTCATTTAGGTTCCTCCTATGGTGCTATATGTTTCCATGTGCAGCCATGCAGTCTCTGGCAGGTACCATAATTTAGCCCTTCAGGTCTTGACCAGTTTTAGACTTCAGGAGACAAAATGGTATTTGTTTCATTTTTGCCGTCCCACATTCTGACTGCCACAACCTCTTTAGTTTTAGGCAGAGTGTTCATTGTCTTGTGTTGATATGTGATTCTGATCTTAATGTTACTCCCTATATTCAATCACTTGCTCTTTCATGTCACCTGCACCTCAAAAACAATTACAGAATCCACCCTTTGTTATAGTGGAAACTTTTAGTTGCCCTGATCCATTTTGGCCTTGACCAATATTTACCCATCTTCCCTCACTAAACTCTTCCTTCTCCAATCTATCCTGAATGCAGCAGCCATACTCATTCTTCTGTCCCTGTGCAAGTCACTACTCTGATGCCTCTACACTGTGCCCAGTCACTACACTGGTTGCCTGTCCATTATGAAATGTAATATATACTCATCGAACTCATCCATAAAGCTCTCCTGAGTGCTGCACCACCTAATATATCTCCTCTCTCATCGTTAATCTTCCACCTTACCTCTGTTCTCTGTTCTACTAATGATCTGAAACTAAGTTAATTCACTATCCAAACCCCCTACACTATTAAACTCTGGTGGGTGTACATATTAGTATGGGATTGTAGTGTTCTGGACTGTTTGCAACATCTAAAGATAAAGTGCCCTCCTATGGAGAGAAAGAGTGTAAACTAAGCACAGTAAACCACTTGCGTATGGCATAAATTGTGTCGCCTCCGTTTACTCACTGACTTGCTATTACAACACCCTGTAATCCCACATCACAGTTTTTGAGTAGATGATGGTATATCCACCACTGAGGAATTCTGCTACATACTCACCTCCCCTCCTACAGCCCAACCAAATGTAGCCGTCATACACTGGGAAAATCGTGCATCACTGCCATAGCAATCTCCAATTTCTGATGTGGGGATGACGTTGTTTCCACAAATATATATCAGGATGTGGTGCACTATGCCAATGGTATCAGGGTCATAAAGTGGCTCGTACTGTATTAAATAGAAAACAGAAGCATTTATGTAAAGTGACAGAAAAGAAGGTACGAGAGTCTGTGGAAGATTAATGACCATGAAAATTAAATGAGGTTGAGATTAGAGATGAGCGAACACCAAAATGCTCGGGTGTTCGTTATTCGGGACGAAATTATCGCGATGCTCGGGTGTTCGTTTCGAATAACGAACCCCATTGAAGTCAATGGGCGACCCGAGCATTTTTGTATATCGCTGATGCTCGCTAAGGTTTTCATGTGTGAAAATCTGGGCAATTCAAGAAAGTGATGGGAACGACACAGCAACGGATAGGGCAGGCGAGGGGCTACATGTTGGGCTGCATCTCAAGTTTCCAGGTCCCACTATTAAGCCACAATACCGGCAAGAGTGCCCCCCTCCCAACAACTTTTACTTCTGAAAAGCCCTCATTAGCATGGCATACCTTAGCTAAGCACCACACTACCTCCAACAAAGCACAATCACTGCCTGCATGACACTCCGCTGCCACTTCTCCTGGGTTACATGCTGCCCAACCCCCCCCCCCCACACGACAGTGTCCACAGCTTACACCAAATTGTCCCTGCGCAGCCTTCAGCTGCCCTCATGCCACGCCACCCTCATGTCTATTTATAAGTGCGTCTGCCACAGGAAAAGCAGGCACACACTGCAGAGGGTTGGCATGGCTAGGCAGCGACCCCCCCATAAAAGGGGCGGGGCGATAGTCCACAATGCTGTACAGAAGCAATGAGAAATATAATCCTGTGCCACCGCCTTCAGGAGCTGCACACGTGGGCATAGCAATGGGGAACCTATGTGACACACACTATTCATTCTGTCAAGGTGTCTGCATGCCCCAGTCAGACCGGGCTTTTTAATTCATAGACACAGGCAGGTACAACTCCCTATTGTGAAGTCCCTGTGGCCCGACAGCATGGGTGGCTCCCTGGAACCCACCGGCGGTACATAAAAATATCCCATTGCATTGCCCAACACAGCTGAGGTAGTAATGTCGTGCTTAATACAGGTGGGCTTTGGTCCACACTGCATGCCCCAGTCAGACTGGGGTTCTTTACAAGTGGAAACAGATGCATTTATAATTCCCTGTGGACCCACAGCATGGGTGGGTGCCAGGAAGCCACCGGCGGTACATAAAAATATCCCATTGCATTGCCCAGCACAGCTGAGGTAGTAATGTCGTGCTTAATACAGGTGGGCTTCGGCCCACACTGCATGCCCCAGTCAGACTGGGGTTCTTTAGAAGTGGAAACAGATGCATTTACAACTCCCTGTGGACCCACAGCATGGGTGGCTCCCTGGAACCCACCGGCGGTACATAAATATATCCCATTGCAGTGCCCAACACAGCTGATGTAACGTCAGCTGTAATGCAGGTGGGCTAAAAATTCATTTGATTACACTGTAGGCGAGGGCCCCAAAAAATTGGTGTACCAACAGTACTAATGTACCTCAGGAAAAATTGGCCATGCCCAACCAAGATGGCAGGTGAAACCCATTAATCGCTTTGGTTAATGTGGCTTAAGTGGTAACTAGGCCTGGAGGCAGCCGAGTGTAACGAAAAATTGGTTCAAGTTAAAGTTTCAACGCTTTTAAGAGCATTGAAACGTATAAAAATTGTTTAGAAAAATTATATGAGTGAGCCTTGTGGCCCTAAGAAAAATTGCCCGTTCTGCGTGATTACGTGAGGTTTCAGGAGGAGGAGCAGGAGGAGGAGGAGGAATATTATACACAGATTGATGAA
Source organism: Eleutherodactylus coqui (assembly GCF_035609145.1). Taxonomy (NCBI): domain Eukaryota; kingdom Metazoa; phylum Chordata; class Amphibia; order Anura; family Eleutherodactylidae; genus Eleutherodactylus; species Eleutherodactylus coqui. The sequence goes on along the minus strand of NC_089840.1, from coordinate 271,196,003 downwards.
GCAGAAATGTCCCCGTTTTGGATGGTGAGAGAGAACGATGCTTCCATCCGCGGGTGCAGCCTACGTATTGCTTAGGTATCGCTGCTGTCCGCTGGTGGAGAAGAGAAGTGTGGGGAAATCCAGGCTTTGTTCATCTTGATGAGTGTTAGCCTGTCGGCACTGTCGGTTGACAGGCGGGTACGCTTATCTGTGATGATTCCCCCAGCCGCACTAAACACCCTCTCTGACAAGACGCTAGCCGCAGGACAAGCAAGCACCTCCAGGGCATACAGCGCTAGTTCAGGCCACGTGTCCAGCTTCGACACCCAGTAGTTGTAGGTGGCAGAGGAGTCACGGAGGACGGTCGTGCGATCGGCTACGTACTCCCTCACCATCCTTTTACAGTGCTCCCGCCGACTCAGCCTTGACTGGGGAGCGGTGACACAGTCTTGCTGGGGAGCCATAAAGCTGTCCAGGCCCTTAAAGACTATTGCACTGCCTGTGCTGTACATGCTGCTCGATCTCCGCACCTCCCCTGCTACCTGGCTCTCGGAACTGCGCCTTCTGCCACTAGCGCTGTCGGATGGGAATTTTACCATCAGCTTGTCCGCCAGGGTCCTGTGGTATAGCAACACTCTCGAACCCCTTTCCTCTTCGGGAATGAGAGTGGAAAGGTTCTCCTTATACCGTGGGTCGAGCAGTGTGTACACCCAGTAATCCGTAGTGGCCAGAATGCGTGCAACGCGAGGGTCACGAGAAAGGCATCCTAACATGAAGTCAGCCATGTGTGCCAGGGTACCTGTACGCAACACATGGCTGTCTTCACTAGGAAGATCACTTTCAGGATCCTCCTCCTCCTCCTCCTCAGGCCATACACGCTAAAAGGATGACAGGCAACCAGCATGGGTACCGTCAGCAGTGGGCCAAGCTGTCTCTTCCCCCTCCTCCTCATCCTCCTCATGCTCCTCCTCCTCCTCCTGTACGCGCTGAGATATAGACAGGAGTGTGCTCTGACTATCCAGCGACATACTGTCTTCCCCCACCTCCGTTTCCGAGCGCAAAGTGTCTGCCTTTATGCTTTGCAGGGAACTTCTCAAGAGGCATAGCAGAGGAATGGTGACGCTAATGATTGCAGCATCGCCGCTCACCACCTGGGTAGACTGCTCAAAGTTTCCAAGGACCTGGCAGATGTCTGCCAACCAGGCCCACTCTTCTGAAAATAATTGAGGAGGCTGACTCCCACTGCGCCGCCCATGTTGGAGTTGGTATTCCACTATAGCTCTACGCTGCTCATAGAGCCTGGCCAACATGTGGAGCGTAGAGTTCCACCGTGTGGGCACCTCGCACAGCAGTCGGTGCACTGGCAGATTAAAGCGATGTTGCAGGGTGCGCAGGGTGGCAGCGTCCGTGTGGGACTTGCGGAAATGTGCGCAGAGCCGGCGCACCTTTACGAGCAGGTCTGACAAGCGTGGGTAGCTTTTCAGAAAGCGCTGAACCACCAAATTAAAGACGTGGGCCAGGCATGGCACGTGCGTGAGGCTGCCGAGCTGCAGAGCCGCCACCAGGTTACGGCCGTTGTCACACACGACCATGCCCAGTTGGAGGCTCAGCGGCGCAAGCCAGCGGTCGGTCTGCTCTGTCAGACCCTGCAGCAGTTCGTGGGTCGTGTGCCTCTTATCTCCTAAGCTGAGTAGTTTCAGCACGGCCTGCTGACGCTTGCCCACCGCTGTGCTGCCACGCCGCGCGACACCGACTGCTGGCGACGTCCTGCTGCTGCTGACACATCTTGATTGCGAGACAGAGGTTGCGGAGGAGGAGGAGGGTGCTTTAGTGGAGGAAGCATACACCGCCGCAGATACCACCACCGAGCTGGGGCCGGCAATTCTGGGGGTGGGTAGGACGTGAGCGGTCCCAGGCTCTGACTCTGTCCCAGCCTCCACTAAATTCACCCAATGTGCCGTCAGGGAGATGTAGTGGCCCTGCCTGCCTGTGCTTGTCCACGTGTCCGTTGTTAAGTGGACCTTGCCAGTAACCACGTTGGTGAGGGCGCGTACAATGTTGCGGGAGACGTGGTCGTGCAGGGCTGGGACGGCACATCGGGAAAAGTAGTGGCGACTGGGAACTGAGTAGCGCGGGGCCGCCGTCGCCATCATACTTTTGAAGGACTCGGTTTCCACAACCCTATACGGCAGCATCTCAAGGCTGATAAATTTGGCTATGTGGACGGTTAACGCTTGAGCGTGTGGGTGCGTGGCGGCGTACTTGCGCTTGCGCTCCAACACTTGTGCTAGCGACGGCTGGACGGTGCGCTGAGAGACATTGGTGGATGGGGCCGAGGACAGCGGAGGTGAGGGTGTGGGTGCAGGACAGGAGACGGTAGTGCCTGTGTCCTGAGAGGGGGGTTGGATCTCAGTGGAAGTTTGGGGCACAGGGCGAGAGGCAGCGGTGCAAACCGGAGGCGGTGAACGGCCCTCGTCCCACCTTGTGGGGTGCTTGGCCATCATATGCCTGCGCATGCTGGTGGTGGTGAGGCTGTTGGTGTTGGCTCCCCGGCTGATCTTGGCGCGACAAAGGTTGCACACCATTGTTCGCCGGTCGTCAGGCGTCTCTGTGAAAAACTGCCAGACCTTAGAGCACCTCGGCCTCTGCAGGGTGGCATGGCGCGAGGGTGCGCTTTGGGAAACAGTTGGTGGATTATTCGGTCTGGCCCTGCCTCTACCCCTGGACACCGCACTGCCTCTTGCAACCTGCCCTGCTGCTGCCCTTGCCTCCCCCTCTGAAGACCTGTCCTGAGTAGGCGTTGCACACCAGGTGGGGTCAGTCACCTCATCGTCCTGCTGCTCTTCCTCCGAATCCTCTGTGCGCTCCTCCCTCGGACTTACTGCCCTTACTACTACCTCACTGATAGACAACTGTGTCTCATCGTCATCGTCCTCCCCACCCACTGAAAAGTCTTGAGACAGTTGCCGGAAGTCCCCAGCCTCATCCCCCGGACCCCGGTAACTTTCCAATGGTTGGACATCAGTGATGATAAACTCCTCTGGTGGGAGAGGAACCACTGCTGCCCAATCTGAGCAGGGGCCCGAAAACAGTTCCTGGGAGTCTGCCCGCTCCTGAGCATGTGTCATTGTAGTGGAGTGAGGAGGCTGGGAGGAAGGAGGAGCAGCAGACAGAGGATTCGGATTTGCAGCAGTGGACGGCGCAGAACTGTGGGTGAACGATAGGTTGCTCGAAGCACTTTCTGCCATCCACGACAGGACCTGCTCAGACTGCTCATTTTCTAATAAAGGTCTCCCGCGTGGACCCATTAATTGTGCGATGAATGTGGGGACGCCAGAAACGTGCCTCTCTCCTAATCGCGCAGCAGTCGGCTGCGATACACCTGGATCAGGAGTTCGGCCTGTGCCCACACCCTCACTTGGCCCTCCGCGTCCTCGGCCGCGTCCACGTCCTCTAGGCCTACCCCTACCCCTCAGCATGCTGTATTACCAGTGATTTGATTTCCCAGGCAGGAAATAAATTGGCGCAAGCCTGCAGGCCAAATACAATTTTTTCCCTTTTTTTTTAAGGAAAGGCCCACTGCGTATATTCACTCAATAATAAATGTGTTGTTGTGGCCCTGCAATGTGTCACAGAACTGCGGTGTTGCAGAGTTATTATCTACAGCAGAGCAGTGATATTTCCCCGGCAGGAAATAAATTAATTGGCGCAAGCCTGCTGTTAAACTTAGCTGGCTGCGTCTGTTTTTTTTTACGTTCTCCACCCAGCACACACGTACAGCGAACACTGAGGACTGTCAGAGGCAGGCCAAATACAATTTTTTTCCCTTTTTTTTTAAGGAAAGGCCCACTGCGTATATTCACTCAATAATAAATGTGTTGTTGTGGCCCTGCAATGTGTCACAGAACTGCGGTGTTGCAGAGTTATTATCTACAGCAGAGCGGTGATATTTCCCCGGCAGGAAATAAATTAATTGACGCAAGCCTGCTGTTAAACTTAGCTGGCTGCGTCTGTTTTTTTTTACGTTCTCCACCCAGCACACACGTACAGCGAACGCTGAGGACTGTCAGAGGCAGGCCAAATACAATTTTTTCCCCTTTTTTTTTAAAGGAAAGGCCCACTGCGTATATTCACTCAATAATAAATGTGTTGTTGTGGCCCTGCAATGTGTCACAGAACTGCGGTGTTGCAGAGTTATTATCTACAGCAGAGCGGTGATATTTCTCCGGCAGGAAATAAATTAATTGGCGCAAGCCTGCTGTTAAACTTAGCTGGCTGCGTCTGTTTTTTTTTACGTTCTCCACCCAGCACACATGTACAGTGAACGCTGAGGACTGTCAGAGGCAGGCCAAATACAATTTTTTTCCCTTTTTTTTAAAGGAAAGGCCCACTGCATATATTCACTCAATAATAAATGTCTTCTGGCCCTGCCTACACAATTCTCTCCCTGTAGTATTACTGCAGGGCGCAATGCTCTGCAGACAGTCGATTTTGAAAAAAAAAAAAGGGCAACACTGCTAACTGCAGCCTGCACAGTACTGCACACGGTTAGATGTGGCCCTAGAAAGGACCGTTGGGGTTCTTGAAGCCTACACTCACTCCTAACACTCTCCCTGCCTAACCACCACTTCTGTCCCTCTAGTATTAATGCAGGGCGCAATGCTCTGCAGACAGCCGATTATGGGGAAAAAAAATGTGCAATACTGCTAACAGCAGCCTGCACAGTACTGCACACGGATAGATGTGGCCCTAAGAAGGACCGTTGGGGTTCTTGAAGCCTACACTAACTCCTAACGCTCTCCCTATAGCAGCTACGGCACCAGCAGCACTGTCCCTCAGCTATCTCACAAGGCATCTGAGGCGAGCCGCGGGAGGGGCCGACTTTTATACTCGGGTGACATCTGATCTCCCCAGCCACTCACAGCAGGGGGGTGGTATAGGGCTTCAACGACGCAGGGGGAAGTTGTAATGCCTTCCCTGTCTTTCAATTGGCCAGAAAAGCGCGCTAACGTCTTAGAGATGAAAGTGAAAGTAACCCGAACATCGCGTGGTACTCGTTAAGAGTAACGAGCATCCCGAACACCCTAATATTCGCACGAATATCAAGCTCGGAAGAGTACGTTCGCTCATCTCTAGTTGAGATGCATTTGAGAGAAACTTTGAAAACCATCAACAAGCTACTACAGGGAGATTCAAAAATCCAGGCCACACACAATGTTTTCTGAAATAAGTGATACAAGTAGAAGATATAGTGGAACACTTAGATGGGTGGGGGAAAACTTTTTAGTACTATGATGGTGTCTGTCAGCCATCTTTGTGGCAGCGCTCTTGGGTTCAGCCAAAAAACGTCAATGGAAATGAGGTCATAGGATACATTTAATTTTTTTTTTCATTTTCAGTTTTTATTCCTTACATTCAAAAATGTATAACTTTTTCATTCTTCCGTTTACACAACTACATGAGGGCTTTTTTGCGGGACCATTTGTAACTGGAGTTGAATGGAAAAAAAAGGCAACTCTGCCACTTTGTTTCTACGGTGTGCACAATGGGGCAAAAATCACATGATAACTTGGGCTCATTTTTTGTGGGACGTCTTGTAGTTTCTATTTGTACCATTTTGGAGTTCATGTGAATTTTTGATTGCTTTCCATTAATTTTTTTCTTGGAGACGGGGTGACCAAAAATGCTGAATTCTGGGGTTGTTTATTTTTTGTCTGACGACGGTCACCTTGCAGAATTAATAATGCGTTAGCTTGATAGATCAGACTTTTATGAATGCAGCAATATCAAATATGCTTTTATTTCTATTTATTTTTATTATTACTATAGGAAAAGGTTTTTTTTTTTTTTTACTTCCTGTCATATAGGACAGAGGGGCCTTTTAGAGCAAAGAAGAATGACAAAAACTTGGACCTTCTGCTGTCTCTGCTTCTCCCATAAAAAGGAGGAACAACTATGAATACTGGTATTACTATGACTCTGTGTAAAATAGCTATGTATTTTGTGAACTAGACTGGTTCTGCAGAAGGTCCCAGTTTTGGTCATTTGTTTTCATGTTCTTATGCAACCAGATAACAGAATCTTGGGAGGGACCCAAGGCAACAACTTTTCCATTTCTACATGCCTATTGGAACGTTGCGCTCCGAGCACAATATTTGCAGGTTAGCTTTACCATAAATACTATAAACAGTACACTCTATTTTTGTGAGATGTTGCCCTAGGATGTGGTTTAAGGTCCTGAGCCTGGATACAACTGTAATGTCTGCACTACATTACTTATATACCTGGTTATAATGAAATCTTATATTGTATTGTATGGCTTACCCTTATAATATGATGTTTTGTCGACACTTTGGGCATTTCAAAGAACGTACAGGCATAAGTCGTATCTTGATCCGGAATAAGAAACTGGTAGAAGGGAGAAAACAAAAACATATTCAGAGTATGAGGGTGAAGTAAGGGTTGATGTTAAATGTCATGTCTTACACAATGGTCTCAGGAAGGACAATACTACAAAAATTAAGTTGTGTTCAAATCTTCTAATAGGTGAGAGAAGAAGCACCCAAAAATTGTCATTGTCTCAAGAAAAGTTTCCCTTAACAAACTGATATAATTAATGATGCCAGCAGTATCTCCTACAGCTTCATCTAAGTTAAATGCAATGTTGATATGAGAAGGCAACTATCAAAGTATGCCCAGCCTTTGTTTTACAAATCAATTCAAAGTGGCTTAGACCAATAATGCATTTGGTGTTAGTAGCAAATATTCAAACAAGAACTTTGAAGGCTGGAGAAGGGTTCCATCTGAACAGCAGTTGAACATGGGTAAGTTGGTCCTGAGAGATAGGCGAACGCTGTTCGGAGGGGACAGGCATTGGCCTCTGTTGCCCTCAGCCGATCGAAAGGGAGTCGGGTTCAGATCCCCGAACCCGGAGTGGCAAAGATGGGTGCCTATTGCTGGGTATCCAGTGTGGTGATGCAACCGATGGCGGAGAAGCCAGCAGGAGCCCCAGGGAGAGTTCTCTTTTCTTTGTGAAGGGCAGGACACCCTAGAATGGGTTTGCCTCGAAAGAGGAGCCTGCGTAGTCTGGGATGATTTACTGAATCCTGCACTGAGCAGGAGGTTGGACTATATGACCCTGGAGGTGTCTTCCAACTCTACCATTCTATGATTTCGCATGGGCTGGGGATTTCCATTGTGGTCTCCAAATTTTAGTTTTGTGGCACCATAATACCAAAGGCAAGACATGCTTGGACCTTCGGAGTTCCAGATGATCTAAGAATATTAATGTCATCTACGAATATTTTATGATACAGCATGTATAGTCATTATGATGGAATTGTTCCCAGCAAGAGAAACCAAGTAATCTTGTAGATATGTTACCTTTTAATTGGCTAACAAAAATACATGATGTTAATGCGAGCTTTTGGACTTACTCCAAGTCCTTCATCAAAGCATAATGAAATGGATCTGAAGAGGCATGCATATTTATACACAAATACTTATGACAAGGCACAGACATGGATTGAATAATTTGCACTTAAAAGAATAATCACTGATAAGGGTGTGAAGATTTTATGGTCCCAGGATTAGTGTTGGGGGTTGGGGGTTCAGTCCACAAGGCCAGCAGTGTTATCTGTGCTATAGATTTCTTATACTTCCCAATCACACATAAATCCTCACAAATAATTTAGCCCTACAAGTGTCAAAGGTTGTTATGAATTTATATTCCAAAATTCTTCTATGGCTTTGTGACTTGAAATTGCCTTTAAGTATACTAACTTCCATATCTTCTATGTTGTGTCTGTATCTGGAGAAAAGCTCGGCCACAAGTCATTCTGTCTTTCTGTTTAATAGTGCGGCGATGAGATCTCATCCTCGCTTTAAGTTTTTGTCCTGTTTCTCCAACATAAAGGCCACCAACAGGACATTTACTGCACATGGTCAGGTACACAACATCAGACATGAAACAAGTAAATATCCCCAGGATCTTATAGTCCTGCTGTGTGTTAGGGATTTGCATCCTGTCTGCGGTCAGTACATGTGAGCAGCTCTTACAGCTCCGTACATTACAGGGATAAGTTCCTTTTTGTGTGTTAGAGGGCAATGCACTCCTGATTATAAAGTTCCTCAAGTTTGGAGGTTGCCTGTAACACAGAAGCAGAGGGTCCTGGAATATGGTTGTCAGACGGTCATCCTTGTGTAGGGTATGATGGAGTTTCTTTGCATTTTTCCTTAGTATCTCCAGCTGTGGATTGTAGGTCACTAGTAGAGGTACACAATTTTTCCCTTCCTTCTGTGTATACTGGAGTACTTGATTCCTGGGTATCCTGGTGGCTCTGGTGATTTGGTCATCAACTGAGGTGGGATGGTAGCCCTGATTCAAAAATGTCCTTTTAAGATGGTATAAATGTTCCTTTCTGTCCGTTGGATTGGAGCAGATCCGGTTGTATTTGATGGTCTGGCTGTAGACAGTGGACTTTTTGATGTGTTTAGGAATTGAACTGTCCCATCTGAGGTATGTGGGTCGATCAATAGGTTTTCAGTACAGGGATGTCTGTATTGAGTTGTTTGAAATTTTTATGGTGGTGTCCAAAAAGTTGATTTCGGTATACGAGTAGCTTAATGAGAGGTTTATGGTAGGGTGGAATGCATTGAATCTCTCATGTAATTTTATTAGTTCTTGTTCGGTATTGGTCCAAATGATTATGATGTCATCAATGTAGTGGAAGTAGGCCAGTTGTTTGCTAGAGCTACATTACAGGGATAAGTTCCTTTTTGTGTGTTAGAGGGCAATGCACTCCTGATTATAAAGTTCCTCAAGTTTGGAGGTTGCCTGTAACACAGAAGCAGAGGGTTCCGGGAATATGGTTTTCAGACGGTCATCCTTGTGTAGGGTATGATGGAGTTTCTTTGCATTTTTCCTTAGTATCTCCAGCTGTGGATTGTAGGTCACTAGTAGAGGTACACAATTTTTCCCTTCCTTCTGTGTATATTGGAGTACTTGATTACTGGGTATCCTGGTGGCTCTGGTGATTTGGTCATCAACTGAGGTGGGATGGTAGTCCTGATTCAAGAATGTCCTTTTAAGATGGTATAAATGTTGCTTTCTGTCTGTTGGATTGGAGCAGATCCAGTTGTATCTGATGGTCTTGCTGTAGACAGTGGACTTTTTGATGTGTTTAGGAATTGAACTGTCCCATCTGAGGTATGTGGGTCGATCAATAGGTTTTCAGTACAGGGATGTCTGTATTGAGTTGTTTGAAATTTTTATGGTGGTGTCCAAAAAGTTGATTTCAGTATACAAGTAGCTTAATGTCTGGTTTATGGTAGGGTGGAATGCATTGAATCTCTCATGGAATTTTATCAGTTCTTGTTTGGTGTTGGTCCAGATGATTATGATGTCATCAATGTAGCGGAAGTAGGCCAATGGTTTGTTGGGCAGGTGGCCAAAAAGTCACTCTCCAGTGTTGCAAGGTTGGCATATTGCAGTGCCATTTTACTGCCCATGGCAGTCCCGGTGAGTTGCATGAATATCTCTTTGCCAAAGGAGAAAGACATACATTTTAGTAGATGTTGTAGTTGTACTGCAGGAATATCGGCTCCTGCAGACAGGAAGCTTCTTGTAGAGCCACAAATTAGATGGAGGTGCTGACATGTTCTGACCAGCTGACAGGAAGGGATCATCGAGTCATGCTGCTTGTGCCGAATTTTGACCTCCCATCAACATGTTGTAACAGAAATCTGGACTCATCTGACCAGGAGATGTTTTTCCGCTGCTTAGTGTTACGATGTTTTTGCTCTTATGCTAATGCCACATGGCTGGGACTTCTAACAGTCCTGATGGTGCTACAGAAAGCTCCGAGCAGACCACAGTCAGCAGTCATCAAGCGCGGTAAAGAGAGACTAAGGGGGCCATGAGTTTTTGCACCCGCACCATCTGAGCCTTTAGCTACGCCCCTGACAGTGAGTAATGACAATCTTGTACAGCAGGTGTAAAGAAAAGTTTTATATTGTCCCACCTTGTTGCTTGTGCCACTGCTCTGTTCCTGTCGGCAGGTATACTCACAAGCCTTCACATTGCCATCCGGTTGCTTTGGTTATTATTAACACATAAATTCCATAGATAGGAGTCCGGCTTATGAATGCAATATGAGTTATATAGGGTGTACAATACGCAAACTGAGAGTCTGGGTTGGAGAACATATCCACAATATAAGAAACGGGAATGCCAGCAGTTCAGGTGTAGCCAAGCACTTGAAAAAGCATGCAGGCAATATAGAAAGTTTTTCTTTCTTTGGAATAGAAAGGATGTTGAGTAAGAAAAAAAGGTATGGTTATCAGGAAAAGGTTTTCAAAAGAGAGGCATACTGGATTCTAACTTTCAATACCAAATACCCCAAAGGCATGAATTATGGAACAGATCTCATGTACATTTATTAGACTGTTTAGGGATTTATCGGTCTTTGTTCTATCTAGTATATATATATATATATATATATATATATATATATATATATATATATATATATACTGTTAAATTGATTTTTGTGATATATAAGATACAGGCATAGTAAGTATTAAGATTTACTAATTAAGTCATTCCTTTAAGGTAATTTCCATCCCATTTAGTGTGGTTGTCTATATTTAATTGTCCCACTTTAAATGTATTTCATTAGTATGCAGATATGTGTCGGGTCTTGCAGGAGGAGACCGACCGTAGCAATTAATAGAAAACGTCAATGCAGGGGTTAAACACAATTGTTTTTAATTAATTAATTATGCACTAAGCCTTTTAAAGATTGTCAAAGTGTCTCTTGTATAGAGGTGAGCCGAAACGCGTACTCTATTGTTTAGTTAAAGAGCACAAGTTTATGTAAATAAAGCAGGAATTATCTCAGGTAAGCCGGACTCCTATCTATGGAATTTATGTGTTAATCTTGTATAGCACTGCAGAATCATTATATCTGTAAGTATCGGGAAGTCAGTTTATGCAGTAAAAACAACATTTCTGGTCCTTACATCATTCACTTTGAAATCGTAGATTAGCGTGTTTTCAGGGAATATCGGGTGGTACAGAACTTCCAGGAAGAAGATGGGTTTTCGGAATGTGTGGTCGTCCTTTAGCTCCGGTTGTTCTCCATCCCCGGTGATGACCGTCACTCTTATCGTGTCATTCTAGACGGAATACAACCAGACTGTGAATTATAAGGAAACACAATATCTTACCGGACATCACTGCTCACTTATAAAGGTGAAGGCCAGGCAAACATAGCAGAATAACCAATGAAGATCAATCACAGTCAGGTTCTTCTAGGGCACTTCAGAAACTGCAGGGCAAGACTGCACATTCTGCCATGTGTCATTCAACTGCAGTGGCCTAATATTGGGGCACTACCCAATCACAGTATCCTTAGACCAGTGCGTACATCTACAGCATCTTAATGATAGCATCATACAATTACCCCATAATAGTCAGTGTCCCCATGAGAGTGAAATTCAACCACAGTATAACATAGAAAGTAATTCAGAGTAATTAATGTTTGTACATAGTAATTCCACCTGCAGAATAGTGAGTGCAGCTCTGGAGCATAAAACAGGATGTAACTCAGGATCCGTATAGGATAAGTCATGTATGTACACAGTGACTCCACTAGCAGAATAGTGAGTGCATCTCTGGAGTAAAGCTGTGTGTTGGAGAGCTCTGCTGGTTCCAGGGTGTGGTCGCAAGAGGCAGCTGTAGCTCTTGCTGGATCCCAGGAGCAGTGCACTGTTTCTAGACTTGTTTGCTATGCAGTCCCGTGCTCCCCCACCCCCCCCCCCCCCTCATCCACCTGGCTTCGTTCAGGAGGGGGGAGGAATGAACCCCAGGAGGGGAGAGGATCTGGTCGGGGTGCGAGCAGTGTCACCCACACTCCCCGAGAGGACGTGGAGCACAGGAAGACCAGAAGCCAAACCAAAGGCAAGGTGAGTGCTGCAAAAGCACCTGCAACTGTCAGCTGAGGAGAGCGCAAGAGGGGTGAGCCCGTGACTGCCATGGCGTCTCGGATAGCCACCAATATAAAAGACTATAAGGAGGTTGGTCGGCAGCTGCAGAAATACCGCAGGGAACTGCAGACTGCCCTCAGCGACCTAGATTAAGCCCCACGGGGAAGGAAAAAGATTACAGCAGCAGAAAGAGTTAAATCCTGCAAGGAGGCTGTGGACTTTTACAAGGAGGAGAGATTCAGGATACTCCAAGCCAGCGGCCCGTTTAAAGAAAAGCTCTTAAACGATGAGCGATTCTCCGGAATGGCGCATGTGAGCAGCAACAGTAGCTCAGATGAGTCGGAGGATGCGCAGGACGGGATGGCGGTATGCTCTGGGGAGCAGCCGTCCCTACAGCAGAGGGGAACTGCAGGGAGCAGCATTCCTGCAGAGCAGATTAACCTGCCCCCCACATCGGAGGAGTCCAATGCTGAGGACGGGGATGACGACAGCAACAGCAGCAGCAGTGAGGGGGCCCTCATCATGCAGCAAATTATGCTGCAGGAGTCCCCAGAAAGAATGCACAATATGTACTTTGGTGACGACATGCCTGAAGGAACATCTGCGGTCAAAAAGAAACAAAAAAAAAAAGCTGAAGACCACCGTACAAGAGAGGTTTGTGTACATCACCAAGCACTCCAGTCCGGCTACAAAGTCAGATCGGGGTGCTAGCCCTGGTATACCCCTAGTCCCGGGCTCTGCAGTGGGTCCGATGCAGGGGACTGGGGAAGAGAGGGTTAATGCGGCCCAAAACTCCATTTCTGCTTGTGCCAGTAGTGGGAATGGAGGCGATAAGGAGGCAGAGAAGGTCCGTGGGAAAGATGGAATGAGGGGTTGCGGCCAATCCGGAGGTGCTGGCGCTGATGGCTGCCCCCCAGTGGGAGGGGGGGCAGTCCGGCATCAGGTTCCACCAGTGGTGGCTTGGCTGTCCCTCCTGTGTCCCTAAAACGCCTGTCAGGTGTAGAGGGGGCGCAGTGGGTGGGGGCCAAGCCTGTCAATCCTCCCACCGATCATGACAGTAATGCAGTTACAACAAAGCAAGTGAAGAGTACCACAAGTCCCAGAATGGCTGGGAAAATAGGCAGAGCTGGGGCTGCAGAGAAAGCTCCTACCAAGACTAATGCAGGACTCAGGACTGATTCTGTTGGTGTTGATCTCCAGCTGGACATACCATCTAGCAAGTACAATATTAAAAACAAAGGTAAAGCAGGTTCCGGTCCAGCGAAAGAAAAGGAACGTTTGAGTGGTGTAATGAATGTAACTGCTAGTACTACCACTGCCCCTGCTCCCGTGGAGGCTCGGGATGCCCCCAACCCCGTGGGAGGTATGCCATCAGCTGTACAGGAGGGTGGGGATTCGGGTAATAGTCAGGGGATGGGCCGAGATCCAGTCACCCCTCCAGCGGCGACAACAGCTGGTAGAAGTTATGCCAGTGTCGCCGCTGGAGGGAGGGGGGATGTGTCCTCCTTGTCTTTGGGCCCTGGGGACGGCATTTTGCAATGGCGCCTCCTGGAGGCCTTGAGGAGGGGGGAGAGCTTGATGAATGTAGGGGGCAGAGTTGTGGATTTGTCTCTCTGGGTGGAGAGACATGGTCTTGGTGCCTTCCGAGAATAAAGGGGGGAGACCGTTTGGTCCCTGCCGACAACTGGGCAGGACATTGGCCGTAGGAATGTGGCTCGTCTTCAGTGGAGAGGCAATGACACGTGCCCATCCAGGAGTAAGGTGGTGGAGCTTCTGCTGAAGATGGGTTTCAGGGCAAATGACATCTATGCCCTGATCCACCATTACGGCACGTCTGAGTTCGACATCAGCTTTGTTCGCGCAGAGGGCCTTGAGCTCTTTTGAGGGAACTACGAGTTGATGAATGACGAGCCCGGCTAGCGCGGTTTCGCTGCACAAGTGGTAACCTGCCAGACTAGAGTCAAGAGAGTGACCATTTTGACTCGTAACGAGTCCCTCTCTTGTTACGATATCATGACTTGGATAAGTTGGTACGGAGAGGTGGTGGATATGCCCAATAAGAACCGGGACGAACACGGCATCTGGTCCAGAGCCTGGACGTTTATGGTGAAACTTAAGCGTTCAGGGAATTCGGTGGCCAACATACCATACGCGGCCTTCCTTGGCAGGGATCGTATCTTGGCCTTCTACCAGGGGCAGCCGAAGCTCTGTCACAAGTGCGGCGACCCCACACATTTGAGTGCAGCCTGTAATGTCATCAAGTGCGCTCTGTGTGGCGAGGTAGGTCATCTTGCGGCATCTTGTGCAGAGATTAGGTGTCACCTGTGTGGTGACCTCGGTCACCCATTCAGTCACTGTCCGCGCTCTTTCGCCAATGCTGTCATGGCCCCAGCGGAAGAGAGCCGTGAGGTTGCTTCTGCAGGGGAGGGGACCAGCAGAGGCGATGAAGCCCAGGAGCCAAGGAAGAACAAACATGCTGGGGCAGCCAAGCTAAGGCACCAAGAGAAGCACGGAAGGGGCAGGAAGCTGGTGGAAACCCAGGTGGGTCAATGCTGGCCCCTGGTCCGGACGCAAATCATGTGGCTGAGGCTCCAGGTGACAGGGAGCTGGATGAGGAGGTCAGGAGGATCCAAAGGGAAGAGTATGCCACTTATTCAGATTCTTCCCACAATGAAAGTGTGGGTGAGGACAAGGATGAGTGGCAAAAGAAAAAGCGCAAGCAGGGCTCCAAGAAAATGAAAAAAAGGGAAGGGAAATCTTCCCCTGCAACGGGCCAGGTGCAGGAAGGCAATCCAAACTCTCCTCTTGTTGGGCTCTTCAACAGGTACCAAGCTCTCTCATCCTCGGAGGAGGCAGAGGGAGAGGTGCCTAGGACAAGCGTGGGGCCTACAGGCGGTGTGGAGCCTTCCTCTTGTGGGGGTTTGGTGACCTCCAGGGGGAGGGCTGGCCCAGAGCCCAGTGGCAAGGAGGACGAGGTTGAGGAGCCCCTTGCCATGGACCTTTCAGTGTCCAAGAAACGTGGCAAGGGGTCATCCTCAGACCCTGATGAGAACGGGGGTGGGAAGAGGAAAGCCATCTAACTCAATCACCAATAATGGCGGCACCCGCTCCGTTGACGCTGGCATCCATTAATGTTGCCAGCATTAAATCTGATATGGCTAGATTCGAGGTCTTTGATTTTCTCGGCCGCGTTGAAGCCGACATTTTGTTTTTGCAAGAGACCAGGCTGCCAAATTTGGCAGCTGTGCATAAGGCAAGGAGGGAATGGAGGTCTGGTCCATCTTACTGGTCTCTTGCGGCCGAGCCATATAGCGGAGTGGCGGTACTTTTTACCACAGCGGTTGAATGCCGACGGGTTATCGAGTTAGAAATAGGGAGGTGCCTGATCCTGGATGTTCTCATGAAGGGACAAGAGCTTCGGCTAATCAACATCTATGGTCCCCAAACCAAGTGGGACCGCAAGGATCTCTTTATGAGGATCAAGCCGTACCTTTTTACCAGTCGGCAGGTGATTTTTGGGGGTGACTTTAACGCAGTCATGAGGACCCGTGACAGGGGAGGCTCCCTAGGCAAGCTGACTTATGATAGCGTCGCACTTAATAGTATAGCTAGCGAAGCTCGCCTGGTGGATGTCCACATCTGGCACACCCCAGGCCACGCGGGTTTCACCTATTATAGAGGCGAGTGCAGGTCTAGAATAGACAGGTTTTATTTGAAGGAGGAAGCCATCTCTTCACCAGTTTCTGTTGTTGAGGTGGAATTCTCCGACCACTGTCTGATTTTGTTTTTCCTGAATGTTGCAGAGACCCCCCGGATGGGTAGAGGCTTATGGAGGCTGAATTCATTACTCCTGGAGGAAGCAGAGATAAGACAGTCCTTTGAGGATTTTCTGCAGAGCCAGGTACCATTGTTGGATCTTTGTAGCAGTAAGTTAGAGTGGTGGGAGATGCTCAAGATCAGGGCGGTGAGGTTCTTCCGAGAGCTCTCCAACCTCAGCTGCCTGGACAGGTACCGCCTGTACAATGCCCTGAGGAGGAAACTCAAATATCTCGTTTCGACTGGAGGTAGCCGCGAGGAGATCTCCAGATTGAAATCTTTGCTCAAGAAGTGCCAGTACGATAGACACGCATCCTTGGTTTTTGAGAGGGATTTGGGAAGTACCGCTTGCCTGACCCTTACAGAACCTGTAGGATGTCAGTGAATAGTAAAGTGGTCACTGGACTGATCGATAGTACAGGATCCCTGAATCGATCCAGATCAGGGATTCTGGAGGTCGTCAGATCCTACTACTCGCAACTCTTGGGAAAGAGGGATCTAGATTTGGAAGTGATGCCAGCTTTCCTGGCTGAAACTGTCCCTGAGACGGAGTTAGACACTTCTCTTGATGTTTTGACAGGAGAGATCAGAATAGAGGAAGTTAAACTGGCGATTGATGGGCTGCGGCTCAAAAAATCGCCAGGACCGGATGGCCTAACATCCGAGTATTATAAGACCTTCAAGGACCTCTTGAGTCCCCTCTTGACTGAGGTATTTAGTGAGTGTCTTTCCTCAGGCACTCTGCCTAGGTCAATGAGGAGGTCAGCTTTGATCCTTCTGTCAAAGGGTAAAGACTCGAGCCGTATTGAGAACTGGCGTCCCATAGCGCTTCTCAATACAGACAGGAAGGCTCTGGCAAAAGTGCTGTTTAATCGGTTGGTCAAGTTTGCACCCCGGCTCCTCTCGGGGGCCCAGCATTGCTCTGTTCCAGGCCGTAGCACCTTTAGCGCTGTTCTCGGTGTCCGGGAGGCAGTGGAGCAGGGTAGGCCTGGTCACTAGGAGAGGTACTTGCTGTTCTTGGATCAGGCCAAAGCATTTGATCGGGTTAATCATGAGCACCTCTGGTCAGTCCTTCTGAGATACGGCCTGCCAGTGGGGTTTGTTGATTGGCTGCAAACATTGTATGCAGGGGCTGAGACTTTCCTGCTGGTGAAAGGTTGGCTTGGCCGCCCTTTTGAGGTGGGGTCCAGTGTCCCTCAGGGCTGTCCTCTAAGTCCCCTGATGTATGTGTTTGCAATTGATCCCTTCCTTAGGAGGGTTGATCGTGGACCTATAGCAGGGGTCGGGATGGACCGGGCGGTGCCGGAGGCTACCCTGAGGGCAGTGGCATACGCCGATGATGTCACGTTCTTCGTATCCTCAAGGGAGGAGGCAGAGTTTGTGGTGTCGGAGGTGGATAGCTACTCAGAGGCATCTGGGTCCAGGGTCAACTGGGATAAGTGCAAAAGTCTCTGGTTAGGAAGGGGGGATCCTGTGTTTGATCTCCCGGGCACTCTTCCGGTGCCCCAGACTTCAGCAAAAGTTCTTGGCATCAAATTTGGCCAGGGGGATTACCCCATGCAAAATTGGGTAGACAGGCTGGACGGTGCCACTCAGAAGGTGGCCCAGTGGAAGGGTTGGTCTTTGACCCTTCGGGAAAGGGTTAACCTGATCAAAACATATCTTCTCCCTTTATTTATCTACCTGGGCAGCGTATGCATTTTGCCAGAGCCTCTCTGGACCCGGGTCTACAACCTGTTCTTCCTAATGTTGTGGGGGAACAGGTTGAACCTAATTAGGAAAGATGTCACATATCTCACAAGGAGACTAGGGGGGTTATCTATGGTCAACCCCGTGGTGTTTCTTGTAAACACCTTTGTTAGGATCAATATAGGCAACCTCTGGCAAGAGAGGGCTCCTCCGTGGGTATTCTCTTGTTGGGGATGGCTTCGGCCTTTCTTCCAGGAATGGGAGACTGGAGGGCGAGTGAAGGATGTTCGCACACCGCACGGGCATCTTCCGGCTTACGCTACCGTGGTTCTGAAGATGATACGTCGGTGGGGTCTGGGGATGTGGGAGATCAGAACTCTGTCGAGAAAACTCCTTGATAAGAGGGTTCTGTTGACCCATTTCCAGAAGCCCCTGGCGCTCAAGGACTGTCCAAGTCGGGACCTGGAGGGAGGGTTACGTTTATTGAATTCTGACAGGATCCCCTTGAAGTTTTGGGACTTGACTTGGCGCTGTTTCCACGGGAGACTGTATGTAAGGGGCAACTTGAAGAGCAGGCCGCTGGTGGATAGGGGTTGTCCCCGCCAGGAGTGCAGCGATGTGCTGGAAAGCATGGAGCATTTCCTGCTTCAGTGTCCCTTTAATACAGAGGTATACAATCAGGTGGGAGCCTCCATTGGTTGGCCCAGGTTGGCACGCCTCTCGTATGCGGAATGGGTCTATGGGGCATTCAGGGACCTTGGTGGCAGGGAGCGGTGCACTTTATTTTTAGTCAGCCTAGTGGTCAGGTTTCACATTTGGAATGCATGGTGTTTAGTGTCGACGGAAGAGAAAATCCTCCCCGCGGATGAGGTGAATAGGAACATCTTGGGTGACCTGGTGAAGGTGCGCTCTCTGGATTATGAGAGGTTGGGCACGACTAAGGCCTCTCTCTTATGGAGAGGGTTTGTCTTTCGTTAGGGAAAGTTTTCTTATTGTTAGGGTCTTTTTAGGGACACAAATACGGAGAGGTAGGGACAGTTTCTATGAGGGTAATTTTTAGGGAAGGAGTAGGGACATTGTAGGAACAGATTAACTATAGGGATAGTTTTTCTCTATTTGGTCGGTGCCCGGCTTATCATATCTGGTCTTTGTGGAGGGCTGTGTGTGACACTAGTAGAGTTTTTGTTTTTGGTCAAAGATAAAGTATGTACGGCTGCAGGTAACTGAGCTTAGGCTTTCGGGTATTAATATGTAGTGTTGGGTTGTGGTTATGTAGTATAAGAGATGTTATATGTTTTGTTTTGTATATAGGGTTAGGGGTTATAGATAGGTTGGGTGGGGGTCTTTTGGGGGGAGGGGGGATATATGCCTTAGCCGTAGCTTGACACGTCCCGGATAATGAACATTGGGCACGGACTGTTGGTGCGGGCGTGGCCCTCAAGCTGCAGTGGGCAGGGCGTGTATTCTGGTGCAGCTTGGCTCGTCCTGGACATAGACATTGAGCACAGACTTGGGATGCAGGCGTGGCTCCCAGGCTGCACCATAGGGGTTTTGTTTGGGGTGGTGGTGGTTTGGTCTGGTTATAGGGTTAGTTTAGGATTATGTAAGGTTTTATTCTTTAGGTGGTGGGCATCAGGAAAAAAAAAAAATTAAAAAATTTAAGAAAAAGTTTAAAAAAAAGGGTTTTGGGTTGTTCTTGTTATTAATATTACTTTTTCTTGTTAGTATTATTATTGTTATTATATAATTGTTTTGGCATGGAATTTCGGTTATTAGTCAAGTTTTCTTTCTTCTTTTTTTGGGATTTCAGGCTGGATCCTGTGAGTTATGGATATGTTTTCTTACATGTGGGTTTATTGTTATATGTAGTATGTAGCGTATATGTATTGGTGAGTGTCTTTCCTCGGGCACTCTGCCTAGGTCAATGAGGAGGTTGGCTTTGATCCTTCTGTCAAAGGGTAAAGACTCGAGCCATATTGAGAACTGGCTCCCATAGCGCTTCTCAATACAGACAGGAAGGCTCTGGCAAAAGTGCTGTTTAATCGGTTGGTCAAGTTTGCACCCTGGCTCCTCTTGGGGGCTCAGCATTGCTCTGTTCCAGGCCGTAGCACCTTTAGCGCTGTTCTCGGTGTCCGGGAGGCAGTGGAGTAGGGTAGGGCTGGTCACTAGGAGGGGTACCTGCTGTCCTTGGATCAGGCCAAAGCATTTGATCGGGTTAATCATGAGTACCTCTGTTCTGTTCTGAGATATGGCTTGCCAGTGGGGTTTGTCAATTGGCTCAGGACATTGTATGCGGGGGCTGAGACTTTGCCGCTAGTGAACGGTTGGGTCGGCCACCCATTTGAGGTTGGGTCTGGCGTCCGTCAGGGTTGTCCTCTGAGCCCCTTGCTGTATGTGTTTGCCATTGATCCCTTCCTTAGGAGGATTGATGGTGGGCCTATGGCGGGGGTCGGGATGGATTGGGCGGTGCCGGAAGCCACCCTCAGGGTGGCAGCATACGCTGCTGACGTCACAGTCTTTGTGTCCTCGAGGGGAGCGGCAGAGTACGTGATGGCAGAGGTGGGTCGCTACTTGGAAGCATCCGGGTCCGGCATCAACTGGGATAAGTGCGAAAGTCTCTGGTTAGGAAGGGGAGATCCCACATTTGGTCTCCCAGACACCCTTCCAGTGCCCCAGGACTCGGCTAAAGTTCTCGGCATCAAATTTGGAGGGGAGATTACCCCATGCAAAATTGGGTGGTCAGGCTCGATGTTGCCACTCAGAAGGTGGCCCAGTGGAAGGGTTGGTCTTTGACCCTTTGGGAAAGGGTTAACCTGATCAAAACATACCTGCTCCCTGTATTCATCTACCTGGGCAGCGTATGCATTTTGCCAGAGCCTCTCTGGACCCGGGTCTACAACCTGTTCTTCTTAATGTTGTGGGGGAATAGGTTGAACCTGATCAGGAGAGATGTTACATACCGCACGAGGAGACTAGGGGGGTTATCTATGGTCAACCCCGTGGTGTTTCTTGTAGACACCTTTTTTAAGATCAACATAGGTAACCTCTGGCAAAAGAGGGCTCCTCCGTGGGTCTACTCCTGCCGGGGATAGTTTCAGCCCTTCTTCCAGGAATGGGAGACAGGAGGGCGAGTGAAGGACCTTCGCACGTAGCACGGATATCTCCCGGCTTACGCTACCTTGGTTCTGAAGGTGATAAGCCGGTGTGGTCTGGGGATGTGGGAGATCAGGACTCTGACGAGGAGGCTCCTCGACGAAAGAGTCCTGTTGACCCATTTCCAGAAGCCCCTGACGCTCAAGGACTGCCCAAGTCGGCACCTAGAGTGAGGGTTACGTTTGCTTAATTCAACCTGGTTTCCCTTGAAGTTTTGGGACTTGACTTGGCGCTGCTTTCACGGCAGACTGTATGTATGGGGTAACTTGAACAGCAGGCCTCTGATTGACAGGGGTTGCCCCGGCCAGGAGTGCAGCGACGTGCTGGAAAGCATGGAGCATTTCCTGCTTCAGTGCCCCTTTAATACAGAGGTATACCAATGGGTAGGGGTCTCCATGGGCTGGCATCAGCTGGTACACCTCTCCTATGCGGAGTGGGCTTATGGAGCCTTCAGAGGTCTTGGTGGCAGAGACCGCTGCACTTTATTTCTAGTTAGCCTAGTGGTCAGATTCCACATCTGGAGTGCACGGTGCCTAATCTCGACGGAACTGAAAGTCCTCCCCGTGGATACGGTATGTAGGAACCTCCTGGGTGACCTGGTGAAGGTGCGTTCTTTGGAGTGTGAGAGGCTGGGCACATCTAAGGCTTCTCTCCTATGGAGAGGGCTTGTATTTCGTTAGGGACAGTCTTTTCTTAATCTTCTAGGAGCAGAGTAGGGAGAGAGGAGGGACATGATTGGGAGAGAGGAGGGACAGGGCAAGGACAGTTTTCCATGAAGGGTCAGACTGAAGGGCAGACTAAGGACAGTCTAGGGCATATTAGGGAGACCTTTTTTTTAAATTCAAGGGATAGTACAATGTGATGTGTGTGCCCGGCTTATCACCTCCAATCCTGGTGGGGGGCTGTGAGTGCACCATGAAGCTTTTTGTTTTGATTTGGGCAAAATGGAATGAAGTATGGCTGCAGGAGAGCTGACCTTAGGCTTTCCGGTTATGTATATAGTATATATTATGTATGTTGGTTTATTGGCATTAATTATGGTTTTGCATATATTGTATATATTCATGTTTTGGGTGGTAGGTAGGTTGGGTGGGGAGTTGGGGGGAGTGGGATTCACGCCTTGAGCCGTAGCCTGGCTCGTCCCGAACATTGAAGACTGGTGGAGTGGGCATGGCCCCCAGGCTGCGGTCCCCAGGCTGCGGCGGGCACAGTGTGGTATTTATAAAAAAAACAAAAAAAAACCCTGGTGTGGCTTGGCACGTCCTGAACTGAACTCTGGGCACGGACTGGTAGAGCAGGCTTGGCCCCCAAGCTGCACTGGGGACCCCCCCCAAAAAAACATACATATTTTTAGTTAGTTTTTTATGCCAGTTTGGCTCGGTCTTTCTGTTTGAGTTTGCTTATTTATATTGCTATTTCAGTTATTTATGCTGTTTATGTTATTGCTTAAATTTGTTTTGTGTGGGTACAGTGTGGCACGGCTGGACCTGGAGTTATAGTTTACAAGGTTTTATGTAGTTATAGTTTCCTTAGTTTTATATTTTAGGTATATACTTGTATATTGTGTTATATGCTGAGTGTGTATGTGTGTGGGTGTGTACGGCGGGGGAAACCCGGATATGGACATTTACTTTGTTTATGGATCATGGACTGTGGGTGACGGGCCTTATATTGCTTTATATGGTTATTCTTATTGTTACAGTTTGTCTTTGCTGTGTTTTTTACTTTTATAATAAAAGATATACAGGAAGTAACTCAGGATCAGTACAGGAAAAGTAATATATGCACACAGTGACTCCACCAGCTGAATAGTGAGTGCAGCTCTGGAGCATAATACAGGATGTAACGCAGGATCAGTACAGGATAAGTCATGTATGTACACCAGCAGAATAGTGAGAGCAGCTCTGGAGTATAATACAGGATGAAACTCAGGAGCTGTACAGTTTAACTAATATAATATATGTATACTTAGTAACTTAACTTTGTATGTGGATTGCATACCTAAAAAACCCTCCAATTTCTGCTCTTATAATATTATAGTGTGTATGTAACCGGCATCCAGGAACATAGAGTTGTGCTCTCTGTTCAGTCAGTAAATGTAAACTATACATTCACCTCAATTTCTTGATCATGACGGTCACACGTGAACCATTGACGCCAAACTCTCATAACGCTGTGGGTTTTATTGCGGCTCAGGCTGTGCAGTACATAGTTCTGTGACTTGTCTTTCACTGGTGGCCAATCCTCTTCTATATGAGCATCCTGTATAAAGATGAATATGATAATATTAGAAAGGGTTAATATGAGCAACTGCAGAATGGTGGTCCTGCCAACTAGTAAAGGAACTACATCATGTTGAAAAAGCCAACCTTTCATCTCCCTTACCTCACAGAATAAATCCCTTACAAATATAACTACATCAGGTGTTCTCATCAGCAGGATGTTAAAAAAAAATCTATTTAGGTATTTTTTCTATTTTTTTAGTTTTTATCTATATCTATAAAAACTGTCTGCCAACCAATATGTCCGCCACTACTGCTGCAATGCAAATTCACCATTCCTAAAATCTTGAACCAAAAATAATTTAGTTATGGTGATATGAATTGTAGGAATTCATAACCAACAGGAGACTGGGTAGCATGGGAGATAACTTCTTTAAGCTTTCACTTCGCTATTCTATGCTGGAGAAATTAAGGTAATCTAACGTAAACTGGTATGAGAGAGATCGAAAGGTAACTCCTCTAAACATAATGTAAATGCAGCCTAAATTAAAGGTGCTTAATGCAAGAATTGCTATAATATTGTTTACTAGGTACAAAAATAGAAGTACTATAAAACGTACCCTATGTACATGAATATAAATACTATAATACTGCCCCTATGTACATAAATATAAATACTATAATACTGCCCCCTATTACAAGAATATAACTGCTATAATACTGCCCCCTATGTACAAGAATATAACTACTATAATACTGCTGCTATGTACAAGAATATAACTACTATATTACTGCCCCTTATGTACAAGAATATAACTACTATATTACTGCCCCTTATGTACAAGAATATAACTACTATAATACTGCCCCTTATGTACAAGAATATAACTACTATATTACTGCCCCTTATGTACAAGAATATAACTACTATATTACTGCCCCCTATGTACAAGAATATATCTACTATAATACTGCCCCCTATGTACAAGAATATAACTACTATAATACTACCCCTATGTATAAGAATATAACTACTGTAATACTGCTCTCCATGTACAAGAATGAAACTACCGAAATAGTGCCCCCTATGTACAAGAATATAACTACTATAATACTGTCCTCTATGTAGAAGAATATAACCACTATAATACTGCCCCCTATGTACATGAATATAAATAGTATAATACTGCCCCCTATGTAGAAGAATATAACCACTATAATACTGCCCCCTATGTACAAGAATATAACTGCTATAATACTGCCCCCTATTTACAAGAATATAACTACTATAATACTACCCTATGGAGGTAAACTGCAGCTGTTTTGAATCATGAGGTAGCTTAACATCGTATAATTTATTCCTTCACACATCATCTTGATTTTAGACTTACATAAAAAAATGTTTCATTGTGTTCGTTCCATCCCGCCACTACAAAGTCAGTTTTGTTTAGAGACCAGTCATGGTCTAAACCCAAAGCTATAAATGATGCCAAGGGAGTCTGTATCTCCAGGACAATCTCCTCCACTTCTCTGTCATATCCCCATAGCAAATGAGCAATGTTGTCTCCTTCCTTAGAGGTTAGTTCCCTGGATAAAGGTAAATCAAGAGGTCCCCGTGAGCCTAGAACATGAAGAACCTCAATCAGGAGCAGATAGACAATACTCCACTGCATGGAAGCTTTCCTAACATCCATGGTGAGAAGCTCTGGATGGCTTGATGCAGATCATGGTGACAAAATCTCGATGGGGCCATTCATTAATAAAGGTCTGTGACGTTTCTTAGTAGTCTTCCTGAGGTTTATATTTCATTCTTCTTTCCTGTTTTCATGTCATTGAATCCAACTGTAATCTTATCAAGACTAGACGTGCCAGAGTATTGTATTCCAGGTTGTGATGTGATTACTTCTATCTTGCCAAGAATTACGTATGAAATGATACTGGTCGATTATACCAGTCAATCTGCCATATTTTTGGTCTTCGGAAACTTGAGTTGAGCTTTGCAGTTGGTTAAGTGTATTTCCTGCCTGGTAGAGCTCATCAATATTTATTTTTCACACTTATACAATAGGAGTCTTTGATGTCCCTTGCTCCTTTTTGGACCTGTAAGGCAGCCCTTTGTAGATATGAAAACGAACTTACCAAGTTATATACTGTTTGTATTCCTCCACCATTGTCTCCTATGCAACCTCCAATACAATTTTGCTACCCTGAGATGGGACAAAGAAAAGAATCAATAATGGGGAGTATGAGTCATTCGAGGGTCCCAGCTCAATGGCAATTATATTACCAGGGACGCAGTGCATTCACTCCCGCTGCTGTGCAATCCTTGGGACCAACAGAGTGTTAAGGCAGCAGAAATGCAGTCTTAAAGGGGTTGTCCCGCGCCAAAACGTTTTTTTTTTTTTCAACAGCCCCCCCGTTCGCCGCGAGACAACCCCGATGCAGGGGTTAAACAAGAAAACCGGACAGTGCTTACCTGAATCCCCGCGCTCCGGTGACTTCCTACTTACCTGCGGAAGATGGCCACCGGGATCTTCTCCTTCGGTGGACCGCAGGGCTTCTGTGCAGTCCATTGCCGATTCCAGCCTCCTGATTGGCTGGAATCGGCACGTGACAGGGCGGAGCTACAAGGAGCCGCTCTCCGGCACGAGCGGCCCCATTCAGAAAAGCAGAAGACCCGGACTGCGCAAGCACGTCTAATCTGGCGATTAGACGCTGAAAATTAGACGGCACCATGGAGACGAGGACGCCAGCAACGGAACAGGTAAGTGAATAACTTCTGATAACTTCTGTATGGCTCATAATTAATGCACAATGTACATTACAAAGTGCATTAATATGGCCATACAGAAGTGTATAGACCCACTTGCTTTCGCGGGACAACCCCTTTAAGCTCTTACTCATGACCTGAAGGTTGTAAATTCAATCCCCACGTGGTTCAGCCAGCTCAAGGTTGACTCAGTCTTCCATTTTTCTGAGGTCAGTAACATGAGTACCCAGCTTGGTGGGGGTAATAAATAAAAATTAACTGAAAGCGCTGTGGAATAAGTTGGTGCTGTACAAATAACAAGATTTATTTATTATATGAAACATGGTGGCCATAGCTTCTCTATTGGAGTGCTAAAATGTTAAACTGGGTTCCCAATCTGGAAGATCTGTGCATATACTCAGCCAGGGGAGGCAAAGGTGTGACTCAAAGAAGGTTTTTTAAAACTAAGGGGGATCCCCTGTGCAAATTGTCAGATGCAGGAGTGGCATCTAAGTGCAGGCTGTCCATCCTGCCGTGTGCTCCTCACCCAGGACTATTTGAAACAACTTCATAGACTAGTATTTTCTATTGTTTTATTCCTCTTTGTTTTCATACTGTTTTGTGTGTATTTAGTAACATAGTAGGTCAGGCTGAATGAAGACAATGTCCATCTAGTTCAGTCTGTTTCAACCCCCTTGTTGATCCAGAGGAAGGAAAAAAAAGCAAAAGCCAATTAGCCCATTTGCGGGAAAAATTTCTTCCCGACTTCATAGTGGCAGTCAGAATAATCCCTGGATCAACCTTTGATAGTTTCTACCTGACTGTAAGACCCGGAACTACAAACTCGCTGGCCACCTGATGTCTATATCCTTTAATATCATAGCACTGAAAGATGTCCCCTCTTAAACTCCTCAATGGATTTTGCCATCAATACGTCCTCAGGCAGAGAGTTCCACAGTCTCACTGCTCTTACAGTAAAGAACCCCCTTCTGTGTTGGCGATGAAACCTGCTTTCTTCCAGACGTAGCGGATGTCCTCTTGTTACCGTCGCAGTCCTGGGTATAAACAGATCATGGGAGAGATCCTTGTATTGTCCCCTAATGTATTTATACATAGTTATTTGATTGTTCCTTAACCGTCTTTTTTCCAGGGTAAATAATCCACTTTTTGATAGCCTCTCTGGGTATTCCAGTCCCTTCATTCCATGTATTAATTTAGTTGCCCTTCTTTGATCCCCCTCAAGCACTGCAACATCTTTTCCTGAGCTCCGGTGACCAAAACTGTGTGCAGTATTCCATGTGGGGCCCGACTAGTGCCTTATATAATGGAAGGATAATGTTCTCGCCCCTCGCCCCTATACCTCTTTTATGCACCCCAAGACTTAATTTGCTTTTGCAGCAGCTGACTGACATTGATTGCTCCAGTTAAATCTATACTATAATCCACTAGTACCCCCAGGTCTTTTTCCATCTACCTTTTCCCTAGCAGTACCCCATTTAGTGTATATTGGTGACATCCGTTTCTCCTGCCCATGTGCATAACCTTACATTTATCAACATTGAACTTCATTTGCCTTTTTTGTAGCCAAGCCCCCAATTTATCTAGGTCCATTCGCAGCTATAAATTGTCGTCTGTTGTATTAATTACCTTGTATAATTTGATATAGTCTGCAATTATCAATATTTTACTGTGCAGCCCCTCTATCAGGTCATTGATAAATATATTGAACAGCATGGGGCCTAATACTGAACCCTGTGGCACCCCACTACCAACGGTGGCCCAATCAGAGTATAAACCATTTATTACCACCTTCTGTTTTCTGTCTCTGAGCCAGTTGTTTACCAAGATACACACGTTTTCACCCAATCCGAGCTGTCTCATTTTGTATATTAGCCTATTATGTGGCACGGTGTCAAATGCTTTAGAGAAATCCAGATATACAAGATCAATAGACTCTCCCTGGTCCAGCCTAGAGCTTACTTACTTGAGCTTACTGATCAGAGATCAGATTGATCTGACATGATCGACCCCTCATGAATCCATGCTGATGAGGGGTTATACTGTTGTTCTCTTTGATGTATTCTAGGATGGCGTCTCTCAGAAATTCCCAGTTACCAGGCTCTCATTTGGACCCCTTTTTGTATATTAGAACTACATTGGCAATGCGCCAATATAATTGTACAACACCGGTCTTGATAGTGTCCATAAATATAAGAAATAGCGGTCTAGCTATCACATCATCTAACTCCCTTAGAACCCTTGGGTGTATTCCATCTGGGCCTGGCGATTTATCAATTTTAATCCTCTTTAACCAGCTCTGTACTTCCTCCTGTGTTAGGTATGCAATATTTAGCGGGGGGTTCGTTTTATTTCCCTGCCTCTCGTGTGACATTTCCTTTTCGTTCGTGAATTCACTTTAAAAGAAACTATTTAATAGATTTGCCTTCCCCCCCCCCCCCCCCCATCGTCTTCTATGAGTTCTCCTGCATTATTTGTTAAAGGGCCAGTGCTCTCAGTGCAAATCATTTTACTGTTAATATAATTGAAGAATAGTTTAGGGTCATTCTTGCTCTCTTTGGCAATCAGTCTTTCTGCCTCCTCCTTAGCAATTTTGATCTTTCCTTACATTTTTAGTTTTTTTCCCTGTATGATTTTAACGCTTCTTCGCTGCCTTCTTGTTTTAGTAGTTTAAACACTTTCTTTTTTAATTTATTGCCCCCCTTACAGTCTTGTCGAGCCACATTGGTTTCTTTCTACTTGTGGTTCTTTTTTTAATGAACTGCTCACATGAGGTAATTAGGATTTTTTAAAACTTTTCCCATTAACTGTTGACTGTACTGATATTTTTGAGGATGTTGTCTCAATTAATGTTACCGATAGTAGTTCTGCGCTGATCAAATTTTGCTTTACTAAAGTTTAGGTTTTTTGTCGCTCCTTGAAAAGGTTTTTTTTATTAAATGACAGCTGAAAATTAATTATATTGTGGTCACTGTTACCCAAATGTC
This sequence comes from Eleutherodactylus coqui, assembly GCF_035609145.1. Classification (NCBI taxonomy): domain Eukaryota; kingdom Metazoa; phylum Chordata; class Amphibia; order Anura; family Eleutherodactylidae; genus Eleutherodactylus; species Eleutherodactylus coqui. Next base: position 271,167,402 of record NC_089840.1, on the reverse strand, counting down.
CCTCAACCTGCACCCCCATTATTCGGTACGGTTTGTTAGTTAGTACTAAGTGCAGAATGGCCCCTCTCGTTGGTTCCTACACAAGTTGGGTAAGGTAGTTATCTTTAATTAATCTCAAGAACTTATCACCCCTGTGAGATTTGCAGGTTTCGTTTTCCCATATTATATCCGGATAATTAAAGTTCCCCATAATAATTACTTTGTTGCGGTTTGACACCTCTTCTATTTGCCTTAATAATACAATTTCAGTTTCTTCTGTTGCTTTTGGTGGCCTATAGAAAACCCCTATCAGTATTTTTTTTCTCCCTGTATTTCTACCCACAGTGATTCCACGCGTTCATCTGGATCCTCACCAGCCCCTCCCAGTAATCTGTCAATCCGATCCGCGATGTGTCGAACTCGAGCGCCAGGAAGACAACACACCGTTCGACGATCCCGGTCTTTATTGCAGATTGCCCTATCTGTCCCCCTTATAATTGAGTCTCCCACCACTAGGACCTGTCTAGCCTGCCCTGCACTCCCCGTCCCCTTCTCACTGGAGCAGTCATCCCCCTGGCGTTTAGAGGGCATGTCGGGCTGCAGCAATGCTGGCTCTGTAATGGCAACCCCCTCATCTGCCAACGTTGCAAACTTGTTTGGTTGTGCCAGTTCCGGACTAGCCTTCCTAGTTCTCTTCCCTCTACCCCTCCTTCTATCTGTCACCCAGCTTACTGCCTACTCCCCCTGCTCTTGTATACTACCGCCTGCTCCCGCCTCTACCCCAGCGAGTGTCTGCTCAGTGAGCAGCAAACTCCTTTCTATGTGGTCAATGGATCTCAGTGTTGCCAGTCGCTCATTTAGATCCAAGATTTGGGCTTCCAAGTGTGCAACGTGCACGCATCTTGCACCACACTATGCACCCTCGATCGGCTGATCAAGGACCGCATACATTGCACAAGTAGCACACTGGATGACATTACCAGGCATGGAGCTCATCCTAATGGGGATCTACAATCTACTTGTGGAAGTAGTGAATATAGGCTAGATCACTTGTATGCTCTTCACCCTTCTGTAAACATCACCTTTTGTATATTTCTTATCTAAGCACTGCTAGCCCTTTTTAAAATGAAGCTTCAAACTTTATTAGTCATCCTTGAATGCTTTAAGCGATCCATAACCCAAAGTATGCTAATTGTTTGTCGGCTGGTGGAATCCGAGGTGGCTGAGCTACCTGTCAGTAGTGGCAGCAAGGTGTGCTGGGCCGTGCTAGGCCATAGAGGGTGCGATTTGGACTCCATCTTGCTCAAGTGCAGGATCTGGAAGCACTGGTTATAAGTTGACCCTGGGCACTGGACATCACAGATCTGTGATTGTTGGACCTGTAAGCCCCGTTACTGTGAATGCCTTAACTCTATTCTTTTGAAGCAGGTTGATGTTATGCAACTGCGTGGTGTTGAAAGACGGCATATTTTATAGAACAAAAATATATATTATACTAAAACAAATAGCGTGTGCATGGTATCGCTCCATAAAAGTATACTTTAACCTAATATCAATAACACTCTGTATCGGTATAGTCACTTAAAGTGACAGTACCTAAACATTCACTGAAAGCCAAAACATTGTTTACCAAATACAGCATAACACATCGGCGTATTTATCATGTCTCAGGTACTCTAAATTGGTGGCAGTGAGGCAAAGATATATGTGAGCCTTCTTCAAATATATATGCCCAATCACATATACAACATTTTGTTAATTGCCTTTGTTATCGGACCACACCAGTACCGATCTGACGACCTCGTTGCCAGGTGCCAAATTGGTAGATATGGAAGCCCGTGATGAGGAGATTTTGCTAGCATTATCTATCAATAGCATGAAATCACTCCATGTTATGTCAAGACACTTCTCCAATGAGAATCTCAATGAAATTCTACTTTATTATGAACATTGCCAACTCTTATACAGAAAGAAGAGGGCGTATCCAAATGTTGCCTGGTACAAAGATTAGTGTTACGTAGTTTACTGTTACAAAGGTGAAAATACTTATTGATCACAATACTTATTGACATCTACCAAATAGTCTCAAAGCTCTTAAGGCCCGTCTCAGACATAGAAATTACCTAAGTCAGGATATTGCTGTTGCATTAGACAATAGTTCTGCAATAGTTGTGTGTCTTCTCTGTTAACATAGCTTAGGCTTATTTAATTTGTCTGTTGACTTCTTATCTTAAAATCCTAGTTCCAAGCATAGGTTTTAGTCTTCTATTTAAGGGTCAATAGTCCAATGCAAGGTAAAAAACATACACTTATTGCATTCTGAAACGTAACACTTTATATTCCATGACACCTTCTAAATGCTTCCACATACATACAGGGCTTTAACCATGCTTTTGGGTATTTTCACTCATGCAGGCAGCTGCTGGGATTCCCCATTCAGCTCCCTTCTGGCATCATGGTGTGGAAGCTGGTTAGTACTCTCACTTAGTACGTACAGTATACAGTGGTTTTACTCATTTCTGAGAGCGTTTTAGCACACACTACATGCATGGAAGCCTTTGCTAAAATATGACTTACTTTTGTATACTCATTCAGCCCACTTTTCTTGGAACCTCATATTGGAACACCCTTGGTAAAGTGCAAAAGCCTTTTCTGGAAATATTGCCATCCGTAGTTTTCTCACAATATTACATATACCTCAAAATATACAACATTACTTATACTAGGTGCCTTGTTACACCATAACAACCATAATAAACATTTACCAGTACATCATCCTATTAAACACTTATGCAAGAAGCAATTAAACCCTTATTTAAGGCCCTGCACTAACTATAGCGCCAACTCTAACTACGCTTACTAGTGTTAGCCTGTTATGGTAGTTCCAGAAGGCCCAAGACCTCTAACCTGGCCGAGTATTTTGTACCTAATAGAAACCAGGGGACAGAATGCGTTTGTGCCTAATGCCAGCATCCAATTTGGTCTTCGTCTTTTCAACACCACTGCCTCAATGTCGAGACACAGTGGGAAGGGAGACTCCGTCTTCACCCATGCACTATAGGTTCATCGGCCCTGTTGTTCCAGACACTCCTCCATTTATGGTGGCCACTGCTTGACCTGCTGTAGCAGCCCCCACTGCAGGCCTTTTCTTCATCTGTGCAGTGGCTGCTGCGCATACTGTTCGCAGGCCCCTTGGTCCCTCTGAGCTACTAGCTGCCCCCATCTGACTGCTCCAGCTACTGCCCCTCCAGCACAGCCTCTGCCACTTTGAAGGCCTCTGCTCTGCGTCCCTCTGGTGTTTTCTTTTATAAACCGGCTAACTGGCACTTGGAAGCTTCCTAATCATTTGGACTTCTTCTGAAGAGTATAGGGCTTATCCCTCCTATTCCATACACTGTGGGGCCACTGTTGTGACATGCTAGTCACATCACCATCCGCGTCACAAAGTGGGGTGGAGCATTCCCACTTAAGTGCTGCCAAGTGCTCCGTCTCCCCTCTCCCTTGGGCACATTACAGGCAGGGGTGTGGGGTTTGAAGCCGGTGGCCATAGCCACTTATTCAGTCTCGGCTTCTTACACTTTTGTAGGTTCTTAACCTAGAATAACTTTTTAGTGAGTGAGTTTTTATAAATTTGTGACACTTTTTGGCTGTGACACTACTGCCTGGGATATTGGAGGGGAAACACATTTGTATTCCATAACAGGTAATGTTAAGCTCTATTCTAGGTATGCGGCTCTCGAGAATTAATAGGCAATTCTTGCATAAGCACCGCGGCAGCACTACGGGAAAACGGGCACCTGCCTTTTTTGGCTCTTGTTCTAATACACTTGTCT